>NC_080582.1:83110602-83412327 GCF_029962835.1 Magnolia sinica
AAACAACTTGATTGATCATCAGACCACTAGAGAGAAAAGGATGGGAGATCTACCTTTAAAAAAATTTCAATTGCATTTGGGGCCATTGTGATGGGCGGAGGACATCCAATTTGTCTAGTGTGTGTGAGCTTTGCTGCTCTCCTAATCCCCCCTTAAAAAAAATCAAGTCCAAGTTCTTTTTATGTGATTTGCTGATTTTAGCAGGATTTACCACCTTAAGTTCTATATGGTGTGAATACCTACTTTATGTGTAATAAACACTTTATAAGTTAGCCAAACACATCTATTTGCCTGCAAACAAATCGTCACTTAAAAGCCAAACTAAATAGCATTCATATAACTTGTGCTTGAAATTCTTTTCAGGCATAAAGCGTTTATTACTTAAAAAGTTTGCAGGCATCCAAACGATCCTAATAGAAGAGGCTTATATTTCCAAATTGGATCTTTGGAGTTTAAACAATCGAAGATTCGATTAAAGTACTGCTTAACAACCCGAGAGTTGCCAAGTTGGCCAAAACCACATTGTTGAGGCTGTGTTTTGACACACCAGTAAATTAAATTGAAATTAGTATTTAGTAAGTGCCATTGGACTTCCCAATCGAATTCATCGTACTGATCAACTTCATGGAGATCCCATTGCATTCCAGAGGCTCTAAATAATCAGATCGTAATCACCTTCCTTTGTATCTAGTGGCATTGAATCTACGAGGGACATGCATCCAAATTGCAATTACAAAGAAGGTAGAGGTTATTTATTTCTGCTCCATTGTGCTAAATATTGTGATTTAATTCAATAATGCATCCAAACGCAGCCTGAAATTGAACTCCCAAAACAAAAGTGAAATTATGGAAATTTGTAAATACTGTTCAAGTAAACAGGGAATATACATGAGTTAATGACCCCATCAACTGTGTGGAAACCAATATTTAAATATTTTCCTGTCCTCTACAAACTCGTCACTCATGGCCCAGTTTTAAAAAAACATGGACCTTACATTTTCAAGGAAAATCTTCACCGTTCTTCACTGGCAGCCTCTAAATAGACGGTTAATAAAAAAACATGCAGCAAAGGTCCAAATGGGAATCCCTGATCTTGGAGAGTTTTGGGGCGTGTACCATCCACAGTCAAACGACTCAAACCCACCACATCAACGGTCCGGATTGATTTCTTATGATGACCAAATCACCCTCTCCCAATCACCCACGTAGCATTTGCACTCATCATCAGAATACGCAGTCAAATGAAGACCAAGCATGTAAAGATTAGATTCACAATACCTCTCTCTCTCTATCTCCAATCTCTTCCCTCCATTCAAAAATCCCCCAAAACCCATAATCTCTCTCTCTCTCTCTCTCTCTCTCATCCAATCCAATGGAAGGAGCTTTCTTACCAAATCGCCCTCCCTTCCCAACCCCACCCACAAAATCAACAACCCCACCACCCCAACGGTTGAAATTCAACCCCTCTAATGTTCCTCTCCCTCCTCCTGCATCTCCTTCCTCCTTCCCTCTTGATTCCCTCCTCCAACAACTCCTCCATCTTTCCTCAATACCCACCCAAAACCATACCTCCTTACACCTCTCCTCAATCTCCCAGCCCCCTAAAACACCCCTTCTCAAAACACCCAACCCAATCCCATTTCCCCCATTCAATGAAAAATACACAAAACAAGAGAATTCTGCTGATTCGACCGACACCCATCTTGGGTTCCTTTCCAAAACAGGTAAGTCCATTCTCAACTCCATCATCAAACACCCCATATCCAGTCTCAATCCGTTTCTTGATTCTCTAAAATCTGACATTCTCGGGGTCGATTTTGTCGGCCTCTTGAAGGGGTTAGAGCTTTCGGGTAATTGGGAGAAGGCACTCTTCCTGTTCGAATGGGCCGCTTCTTTCGATCCGAATGAATTGAGACCTGTTTTGGATAATGAGGCGATCGAAGTCATTGTTAGAGTCTTGGGCCGAGAGTCGCAGCATTCCATCGCTTCAAAGCTGTTCGATAGAATTCCCATCGAGGACTACTCTCTTGATGTCCGGGCATACACGACCCTGCTCCATGCATATGCTCGGACGGGCAAGTACGAGCGGGCCATTGCCTTGTTTGACCATATGAAGGAGAAGGGCCTCTCTCCTACTCTGGTCACCTACAATGTCGTCCTCGATGTGTATGGGAAGATGGGTCGGTCTTGGAATCGGATTTTGAGTCTTTTGGATGAGATGGGAAGGGGAGGATTCGAATACGATGAGTTCACATGTAGTACAGTTATATCCGCCTGTGGAAGAGAAGGGTTGTGTGAGGAAGCGTCAAAGTTCTTCAACGGATTGAAATCCCGGGGCTATGCTCCAGGAATTGTGACGTACAATGCGCTACTGCATGTATATGGGCGGGCGGGGAATTATACGGAGGCGTTGAGTGTTTTGAAGGAAATGGAGGAGAATGGCTGCCCTCCGGACTCTGTGACTTACAATGAGCTTGTCGCTGCATATACAAGAGCCGGGTTCTATGAAGAAGGGGCTGCTGTCATTGATACAATGACTAGTCGAGGAATCTTGCCAAATGCCGTCACATACACGACTGTGATAAATGCTTATGGCAAAGCTGGGAAAGAAGATAAGGCATTGGATTTGTTCAATCAGATGAAGAAATCAGGCTGTGTGCCTAACGTCTGCACATATAATGCCGTTCTTGGATTGCTCGGGAAGAAATCGCGGTCTGAAGATATGGTGGAGATTCTTGGACAGATGAAGTCTGATGGGTGTGTCCCGAATCGAGTCACATGGAACACAATGCTGGCAATGTGTGGCAACAAGGGCATGCATAAATACGTGAACCGGGTATTTCGGGAGATGAAGAACTGCGGGTTCGATCCAGATCGTGACACATTCAATACGTTAATCAGTGCATACGGACGGTGCGGGTCTGGCGTTGATGCTTCAAAGATGTATGATGAAATGATTAGAGCGGGTTTTAGTCCCTGCGTTACCACCTACAATGCACTTTTGAATGCATTGGCCAGGAAAGGCGATTGGGGCGCAGCTGAATCCATCATAGCAGACATGAAGAGCAAGGGCTTCAAGCCCAGCGAGACGTCATATTCGTTGATGTTGCATTGCTACGCAAAGGGCGGGCATGTCGAAGGGATAGAAGCAATCGAGGTGGAAATCTACAACGGCCGCATTTTTCCAAGCTGGATGCTGTTGAGGACCCTTGTTCTAGTGAATTTCAAGTGTAGAGTGCTGCAGGGCATGGAGAAGGCATTCAAGGAGCTGAAGCGGAATGGATACAAACCCGATTTGGTCATTTTCAATTCGATGCTTTCCATCTATGCAAAAAACAGAATGTATGATCGGGCCCACGAAATGCTATCCTCGATTAGGGAGGCGGGCCTACAACCGGATCTCGTCACCTACAACAGCTTGATGGACATGTATGCAAGAGGCAGGGAGTGTTGGAAGGCGGATGAGATCCTCAAAAGTCTGCAAAGCTCCGGTGGAAACCCTGACATTGTATCCTACAACACCGTAATAAATGCGTTCTGCAAGCAAGGTCTCATGCAAGAGGCCTTGAGAATCCTATCAGAGATGACAGCAGCGGGGATCCGCCCGTGCATTGTCACCTACAACACTTTCGTGGCAGGGTATGCGAGCCGTGGGTTGTTTGTGGAAGCACATGACGTGATAAGCTACATGATACAGCATGGTTGTAGTCCCAACGAGCTAACCTACAAGACGGTGGTTGACGGGTATTGTAAAGCAAACCAATACGAAGATGCCCTGGATTATGTATCGAGAATTAGGGATGTAGATTCTTCTTTCAATGATCACTCGGTCCGCAGGCTAGCGGCCCGCGTAAGAGAGAATTTCGAATCTTAGCCTTGGTTGGGTGTGGACATTACATTCTGAGCAAGATTGTGGAATGGCATTTGACAGTGAATACAGGTACTAGCTTGAATTTTGGAGCTGACTATTGTAAGATAACTTTCTATATATGCATTGCATTATATTATGTTGTTACAGCTACATGCCTTTGTCATGTGCTTTGAAACAGAGCGGGGGTCACAGTATTTTGTTTGTTTCAACTGCGAATTGTACACATGAGTTTGTTGATTTTCACCAGATTATTGTGACGAGAGTCGGGCAGTATGCTTGTAGTTTAGATTTTGCAAGCTCCACATTCAGGTAAGAGAACTCAAGGCTTGGATCTTCCAATCTGGTAGGTTTTTGGCGAATGGGGCCATCCATGCTGTAGGCCCATGGGGTCAATGGTTCAGATCATGAACCATAGGCTGGACTTAGCCTAGACTCTGGCGCTTATCGCATGGGCTGGACCATGCTTCAGCATGGCCTGATCCCAGTTGCAACCCCGACATCGGAAACAGTCACTGCCTGGGCAAAACGGGACCTGATCGATCATTTGCAGCATCCTGCAAGCTGCACATCAGACCCCTTACAATCATAAACATAGTATCAACAAGTTTGGCCCGTAATAGTTGGCCCGGGGCACAATCAATTTTTGGGCTAGGACCAACTATGTTAGGTCCATGCTAAGCTCAGGCGTATGGCCTTATATAATGTCAGCCCAGACAGAACCCATGTCAACCACATTTGCCATTGCCCATCACCAACCACCCCACCTGTGCCCTTCTTTTTCAAGCATCCTATGTGCTGATCTTCCACACGTGTCACCACTCATCATCAAGTGCCTCATGTGTCAATGGGTCATGTGTGCTAGAGCAATGACATCTTCAAGTGCTCCATGTGCCACATGGGCATCATGTACCATCAATCATTTTCAAGTGCCCCACATGTGCCATTGTACTATATACTACAATTCACATTCAAAGGCCCTACATGGACAACCATAGCCTCACATGTGACCACAATCCATGATATCACACGTGCCATGTTCCATCTTCAAGCGATTTTTCTGCAAAAAAAAAAAAAAAAATCCAATTTGGAAATTGGTAATCTTACTAAAAAAACACAAGGAGAAACTACTTTTCCTTTCTCCCAAGGTTCCTAGGATATTTAGGGGGCGTTTGGATCCCAAGTTGTTAGCTTATCTTGATTTCTACTTTGTTAAACTGAAGTGATTAAGTAGCTTATCTTGATCATAAACCAAACTTATCTCAAATAAGTTACTTATCAACTGCTGTAAGTAGAAAAAGTAGCTTATTTGGTGGTATCCAAACGGGCCCTTAACGTCACCCATTTCAAGTGTTTTTCAACTAATGCAAACAGCCTGCTTGGTAAAAGGAGAAGGTGACATTTTCTTTAAGAGTTATTTTCCAAGAAGGGATTTAGAGGCACCTGCTGCCATGCCTCACTGGAGTTTCCACACAAGCTGAAGCATCCCTTGTGATGTGGGCACCAGTATCACCCATGGACAATACAACAGTATCAGCCTGTATCGATCAGGAAAAGGCTGAAGAAGGGCTACATGAGGTGGCATCGGTTCTGAACCATATAATACCAGGTACGCTGATTAATACCTTGGTAGGGCTGAAAAAAAAATAAAATTCATACTATATTTTCTATGAAAACACATTACTGTAAACTGTTTTCCAACAGAAAGAGAACTCTCAATCAGGAGATTATTTCCCAACCCAAAACTTTCCAAGTTCCCAAACAGGCCCATGGGAAAGTCATGAATTTTAAAGATTTCCCTGCTAAAAACCACAATAGTGTTTTCATAAACAGCATTTGCAGTACTTTCTTTTCTTTTATTTTTCTTCATATATATATATATCTCCACGTGAAGTAGCCTGGAAGCTGAAAATGGGTAGTAAGGCAGATGCAACTATAGAAATGCCTCAGAAGAAAATATGGTGCCTTCCACTCTGACAAAGGCCACCTAGAAGCTTATGAATAAAGGTAGCAGTTGACTGATTTCTTTTAACACATCGGCAACTTGCACAGCCTAAGAAAGTCGCCTGTGATAGATTTTCGTATCAAATGTGGTGTACACAACATTCTGCAACAAATGTGGAATCTGACGCATCAAAATCAATCAAGAGAAACCAGCATGAGGATTTACAAGATACCAAAATGTGAACAGAAATCTGGTAATCTCATTTCAGAGTTCCAAAAGTCTGCTGACTGTGGTGAAATCGTCAAAGAAGAAAGAAAAAGAAAAAAAAAGAAAAAAAAAAGGCTATCACTGTTAGTGCCCCACCGAATCAGGTTTCAACCATGGGTTCAGGGCTTGATGACTCCGTTGTGATTGAGCGGGCCCTTGTGGATTGGTGTACAGAGTTGAAAAGGATGTCCTTGATGACCTGTAAAGAAGTGAATGGTATCAGGAATTTCACCATTGCAGCGAAATGTATTAAAAAATAAAATTAAAAAAAATCAAGAATAGCTAGCTAGTCACCTGAGACATGAGCCCGTGCACCTGCTCGACAGTTATTTTCGAGCTATCACGAGTGATCTTTGCGAGCTGAGATTCCTCCTACTCTCCCCCAAAATCAATATAGTCAGTGTACCATAAGAAAAAGAGGAAAAAGGGGGAAAAAGAAGGGGAAATAGCCTGTGAGTATTGTTTCAAATAATAATTATTATTATAATGTGGCCTGTGAATAATCTGGGATGCATTTGGATTAATAAGTTAAAGAATTGTAAACAATCAGAGTCTTAAAACTACTGATGCTTCCTATCATTCTTAACAAGTGCTCTTCAAAATAGCATTTAGAAAGTAGCATTATAGAGGCGTTTAGACCATTACAAGTTGAAGTTTTGGATTTACTACGAACAAATATTAAGGCCCTGTTTGGTTGATTCATAAAAGTGAGTTCGTCTCATTTTAGTTACCAGTATTATATATAGGAGATTTTGGTAAGGACCTCCAATACATAATTGCTGTTAACTAAAATGAGATGGATTTTTCTTATTTTTATTTTTATTTATTTATTTTTTGTGTGGCAATTAAACAGGGCCTCTCCAATACATAATTACTGTTAACTAAAACCCTTCTTTTTTGTGGCAATTAAACAGGGCCTCTCCAGTACATAATTACTGTTAACTAAAATCAGATGGAATCTTCTTCTTCTTCTTCTTCTTTTGTGGAAACTAATCGGGGCCTAAGGATTTTACAATCCTGAAAAGTATGTGCACTCGATGGTCTTGCTAGTGAAGGGTTTTCTTAGCTTTGTATTCTCTCTCACCTTCATGTGGGTGTATAGTGAGTTCTACAACTGTGGAAACTCTCCCTCCCTCCATACAAGTGGGAGCCACGGTTCTGTGATCTAGACTCCTTCCCTCCCTTCCATACAAGTGGGACCCATGGTTCTCTTATCTAGATTGTTCGTCTGATCAGCCCCGCCGTGGATTTGGCATACAGGTCAACATCCGCACTGGTACCCACCCAACTATTGGCTATTCCCATATTTGTTTTAGATCACCTTTTGCCACGAAACATTTGTTTCTTCACCACAAAGATCAGCAACAAAAGTTACGGTTGCGTGTCCAATATTTTCCTTCTTTCTTGTTTTTCTTTCAGCATTAGCCTAATAAAATTGCACCTTCAAAAACAAAAAAGTTATTTACCACTAGGCTTGGGTTACCAGTTCATGTATAGTGCTTAGTGTGTGCGTGTATTACATGTGCTTCACATCCAAATAAAGGATGCTGTAGAATTTGTCATGCACCAATCAAATTACAGTTTGCTACTAACTACGGGATCAATAACATTAAGCTTTTGCTTTGCAATAAAATACATCGCCCTCCACTGTAATAAGCAGAATCTAAACCGTACAAAGTTACAAACTATTATACCACCCTCCAAAAGATCAGTGGTGCTGCAAATCAGTTGGGTTACACTGAGGGAAGTTCCCGATCCAACTCGTTTAATAATCAGGTCTAGATCGCAGCTCAGGTCTAGGTCCAGTCCAATCCCAAATAAGGCAGGGATCCGGTCAGGCCTAGACTAAGATGATCCAGACCCAACCCATTTATCCATGGATCAGGTTTTGTCATGTCTGGTCAATTACTAACTCCTTACATAGACTTCTTCCTAGTACCCAATATGTGTTTTCTTTAGGTAGGTTTTTACAGTTTAGTCAATTGCCTTAATTACCTTAATTGAAGGATTTTTTTTTTGGTCAGATATATTTTCTACTGTTGCAAATCCAAAGCATTTAAAAGTTGGGCCTCCGGGCAGGTTAGAGGGAGTCAGCACTGAGAGGTTCCAGACCAAACCCATTTAATAATCAGGGAGGTATTTTGGACCCAGACCTGACCCAATGGATGTGATTTCAGATACAGACCAGTTTATTGTTGGATCAGGTGGCTGTTCAAAACGAAAATATGAGGTTGGGTACAATGACCTTCAGGTTGTTCTGACCCGTTTGGACCCTTAGAAGTGAGTGAAGGAGACCATTTTCATCTGTAATTAAAAATAAATAAAAATTGTTTATATGTATCAGGTGATAACTGCTCAAGACCTGGTATGGACAATATGAACTTCTCTTGGCTATCTAGTGTGGAAGCTGATTCTCTTAAAGCACAGATCTCTGAGGTAAAAATTAAAGTGGCGGTTGATTCTTTGTGTAAGGATAAGGTGCTGGGCCTGGATGGCTACCCTATGGCCTTTTTCCAGAAGTTTTAGCACGTGATTAAAGCGAATGTGCTAGCTTTTATTGCTTTCTCTGAGAGGGATCATCATCTCTCAAAAGACCTTGTGAAGCGCAGATCTCCGAGGCAAAAATTAAAGCAGTGGTTGATTCTTTGGGCAAGGATAAGGTGCTGGGCTCATCTCTCAAATGACCTTGGGGCCTCTTTCATAGCTACCATTCCAAAGACAGGAGCAGAAAGCCTAAAAGACTTCAGGCCTTTTAGTCTAATCGGGGGTCTTTAGCCAAAATTCTCGCCACAAGATTCCGAGGGGTGCTTTCAAGTGTTCTTTCAGAAAATCAGGGAGCCTTTGTAATGGAGAGGCAGATTCTGGATAGCACCTTCATTGCTTATGAATGTATAGATTTCAGGCATAGAGAAGGCAAAAGTGGGATAGTGTGCAAGTTGGACATGGAAAAGGCATATGATCACGTAGAGTGGGATTTCCTTGACTATATGTTGGGTAGATTGGGGTGTATTCAGAAATGGAGGGGATGGATTCGGGCCTGTGTTGGGTACAGTGGGGTGTGGTCAGAAATGGAGGGGATGGATTCGGGCTTGGTTCGGCTACTGTCTGTTTTGGTTAATGGGTTGCTGAAAGGCTTTTTCAAGGCTGCGAGGGCATTAGACAAAGTGATCCCCTATCTTCATATCTCTTTATGATCATAGTAAAGGCTCTTAGTAAAATGCTTAACAAAGGAGAGGTCAGCTCAATCAGTGGTTTCAGGGTGGGAGATGCGAAACCTGAAGTTAGTCATCTCCAATATGTGGACAACACATTACTTTTGTGTGAGGCGGATGCAGTAAAGGTTGATAATTTGCAGAAGATTGTTACCTGTTTTGAGTTGGTATCGGGCTTGAAAATTAATATCGACGAAAGCAAATTTTTGGGGATCCGAATAAGCAGTGAGGAGGTGTCGATGTTGGCTCCTGTGTTCAGATGCAAGTTGGGTTCGTTTCCTTCAACATACTTAGGCTTACCTTTGTGTATTGGAAAGTTGACCACGCGCACTTACAGGACAAGGTTAGAGAGAATTGGAAGAAAGCTCTCGAGTTGGAAATGCTGGCATTTGTCCTTGGGTGGCCGCCTGACCCTCATTAAACTGGCCTTCTCTAATATGCCATCATACTTTGTGTCCCTCTTCAAATGTCCGAAATCGATTGGAGATGGGATGGAAAGTTGAGAGATTTTTTATGTAAAGGGGCTGAGGATAAGGAAAAAAAAATCCTCATCTTCTTAAGTGAGAAGAGGTCTGCAAGCTGAAAGACAACGGTGGAGCAGGCATTAGAGAGTTAGAATCTAGGAATTTGGCTTTACTAGGCAAATGGCTATAGAGGTTTGGAACTAAAGAAGGTAGGATGTGGAGGGAGTCAATTGCGTGCAAGTATGGCATCTATCTCGAAGGATTAGGGGTTAAGAGATCTTCGCTTTACCGTGCCTGTGGTCTTTGAAAAGCTGTGGAGTTGACTTCTTCCAAATTTATTCAAGAAGTCTCCTTTCTACTGGGTGATGGGGGTTGTATTCGGTTCTGGGAAAATGTGTGGTGCGGGGATAGTCGGCTACAGGAGGTCTTTTCAAGAGTGGCTAGTCTTGTGATTGACAGGAACATTACAATTGACCGCCGTTGCTCCATTTTTTATGGTTCTATAGTGTGGTCACCTCCTTGTCACATAGATATGAATGGCGAGGAAGCCAAGGAATTGATGAGACTCATGGACCATCTCAAGATCTTTTCACCTTCAGTTGGGGGAAAGGACTCTATGACGTGGCATGTTCATAGTTCGGGTTGCTTCTCCATTCCCTCCTCCTACAAGTTACTCCGAGAACCACCTTGGTCTTCAGGATCTTGCCATCCTTTCCATCCTTGGTCTTGTGAAGCTCCCTGGAGAGTCGCGACTTTCATGTGGTTGGTTGGAAGAAAAAGAGTGTTGACAATCAACAACCTTCAAAAGAGATCTATGATCCTTCCCAATGTTTGCATTATGTGTGTGGGCGATGCAGAATCTATCAATCATCTCTTTACCCATTGACCATTTGTTCGAAAGATTTGAGATTGGTTTCTAGACATCTCTTAACGTAGAGTGGGTGACGCCGAAGTCTGTGGAAGATCTTGGCATGGGAGAGGATCCAATAAAGAAGGCAAGGCAGTGTGGTGGCTTGTCATAATGGTTGTGCTTTGGGTGATTTGATCCGAAACAGGAGTGCCTCTGTGGAAGAGGTCGTTAAGAAAGCTAAATTCGATTTGATGGGACAGGCATCCAATGTAGAGGTAGCGAACACTGTCAACCTTTTCTCCTTTTTTTTGTCCTTCCTTTTATTTTTGGGTTGTATTCTTTCCCCTATTAGGAGGATTGGATAGCAAGTTAGAAGTAATCTGTTGGGTGGACTGTAAACTGTGGTCCAACGGGTTGGACTTGAGACCTCCTCACACACACAGTGTGTGTATAACTCCAAACATGATTAAACAATGCATCAATTATGCTTCACAAGGCCAGTTACTTGATGATTAATCACTCAGTTATACTTCAATGGAAAAATGGTGGAAAGATAATGCAAAACAACCAAAATCAGTAAGCACGCCAAACCATAAAATAAACTACCTGAAAATTGAACCAGCCAATGGTACAAAATATCAAATCTACACTAACCTCCTTCTTCCGTTGTGGGGGTACAAGAAATGATCCAAGGCGTGAATGAGCTAGTTGATTCTCCGCTTGCTCCAGCTTTTCCGCTGCATGATGTAAAAGTGATCATTTAACACTTAACACAAACTATCATTAAAAAAACAAAAGGATCCCAGGTGAAGCAACCAGCTAATCACAATTGTAAGAAGCTATAACAGCAAGGAATGCATCAATCAGGATGTAAAATGGAACAACTAGACGCAAAGAAACACAGTAACTTCATTGCAGAACTTTCCCAAATAAGATAGTTTACTACCTCCCTAATCTCATAGCCAAACTGACTTTTCTTGCGGCTACCTTAAGTCACTCAAATGGAACCTATTTATATGTCAATCAGAGATGGACATGCATCTCAATGTCTGACATACTAAAGCGTCAAACATGGTAATCCAGCCTGTTTACACTCATAACATAAATTGAAAAGGCATTTCAATGTTAACTACAAATCTATTTTTTTGAATGAAAGGCATATCATTATATAATTATCAAATTCATAAAAGCATATGGAATTTAGCTGTAATTTAAGACCATGTAGTGTCTGTTAGGTTAAGGAAAAACTACAATTTAGCTATCCAACACTGTAGTGTCTGTTAGATTAAGGTAAAACTACAATTGAATAAAACCATGTAGTGTCTGTTAAGTTAAGGTAAAACTACAATTTAGCTGTAATTTTTGTAGAAGTATATGGAATTTTATTTTAAGTACGGAGGGCTTGGTCGTTATGGAAGGATCCATCAATCCCACTCCATAACTACCAATGCAGCTATCCAACATTGTAGCTTATGATCATTGGCCAAGAAAACGGATGGTCCACATCAACTATACTTGACATAATATCCCCTCTCTCTCACATCAATTATACTTGACATAATGTCCCCCTCCTCTACATGTCTACCATATATACCATTGCAGCTATCTCACTCTCTCAACATGTCTACCATATCTACCATTGCAGCTATAAAACATTGTGGACTCACATTAAGAAAACAGACGGTAGACATCAATTACACTTGATTTAATGTTTTGATCATCCAACACGCTGGCCTACATTTGATTACCCATGCCTCTCAAGAACTAAGAAATTGCACTTTTTGATGAAGCACGCCAAATATGCACAGAGCTGAATTTATATATATATATATATATATATATATATATATATAGAGAGAGAGAGAGAGAGAGAGAGAGAGAGAGAGAGAGGCATGCTCACCAACGCACCTTTGCACACGTGTCATGGGTGTCGAATCCGAACGGTCCATAAGATGCGGAATCCCATGAAACCTCAGGGGGTGAATTTTCACCCTGATCTAAGATTCTGGTGGGCAATAGCAAAGAGAAATTCAAATCAAGGGAAGAAACTGTTTGCATTTTTCGTGGCCCACCGAAGTTTTGGTTCAAAGTAAAAATTGGTACCAGGGGGTTTCATGAGGTTCTGCTTCGTGTAGACCGTTCAGATTTTCGAGACTCATCAGGTATGATGAGTTCTCAAAAAAGTTCATATGTAGTCCGTGCAAACTGGTTCGCAGGTATGCATTCCGCTATATATATATATATATATATATATATATATATATATATATATATATATATATATATATATATAACAATTCCATTATATATTCAGCATGGGTTTGGGCCTGTAGCTCATTGGTGGATGGTGCATTGCAACATTGAGTTCTCCGATTTGAGTACAATAATGGACCTACTGCAAAGATTATGTATAAAACCATATTACAAAATTGAGGTAGCTAAAGAAGAAGATTGACCGAAGACCTCTTGTCTAGACTTTACTAGATGATTGAGAGTTCACTCATTTTTATAGGCCAGAGTATCCAGATTTTACAAGATTTCAGTTACGCTATAATAACCTGCCGACACTACAATAATTCATAAAAGACAAACTGTTACAGTATTGCTACACTTACAATGATCTACCGACATTACAGTGATCCATAAAAAGACAAACTGCTACAGTTCGCCGCCATCTTCCTCTATCAAGCAGGTACAAGTAGATGATAACATTGCCCTGACTTCCCTTCAGATACAGACTCAGACTCCCTTCCCGAGCTTTTCATACAGCATGGCACTGTCCATAACCCTTTTGATTGTGAATCAGACATTGGGTAACAATAACAACCGCCCATTCCGGCCCAAGTTCATTATGCTAAGACTATTGATAAGAAGTGTCTCTTCACTTTTGATGATATACCACCCTCCCAATGGCAAAGCAAAATATTTGAAATATACTCTTGGTGCGCAGCTGAAATGCATACCCCAAATGCCACAATTCCCCGCACCATACGAAAATTCGTAGACCTACCGGCAGGACAGTTACGAGAATGGTGGAACAGCCTTGGAGAATATCGGTAACTATACACCCTTCAGTTTCAAACTTTTAAAGCATTTATGGATCTCATCTACGCTGAATTTATCAGCTCTATTGAAACCTACAGAAACTCAGCCTGCGGCGAGATTCTCAAGATCAAGCTCTGCTCTTTCAGAAAGCGAGACATTGAACAACATTACAACAATGTCTCGACGGTTCTATATCCTCAACGATGTCGATGATAGGAATCTCAAGCAAACATCAACTCTCTCCCAAAACCATTAGGAGATGAAACTCAAAAGTTATTATAGCCCTCAAAGGTCTTAATTTGCAACAAACCTCATTAGGGTTCATTCACCAGTACAACCGTCAGTCAAAAAATTGTGCAACCAGTACAAATTCATGTGTCAAATCGAGCAACTTGGCAAAAGATTAGGACATGCGATTATCCAAATCTATCCATCAAATGCAATGATCCAGTAACCTGCATCTGTCCTACCAAAAAGAAACTCCATCACAAGAAGCCTGAACACTTCCTCCGTGATCGACACTTTCCCTCGAAGAACTCAGCTCATAAAAGTTGCAAATGGAAGTTTCTTTGTCCCAAAAAGTTTAGACACCGCACTGCCAATCGATGTTACCTCTATGGCAAGAAAGGTCATTTCTCCAAGCAATGTCAGAAAAGACTCAAAAAGAAAAACGTTGCCCTCTTTCAAAAGGCCAAAGACATTGCTCATACTGACTTTTCAGATCGTGAATCTATATTTTCTCTAAACGATGATTATGATCCTCAGTCAATCCTTGCCATCCAACAGCCAGAAGAACCCTCTTCTTCTCTCTTCGCCTATGATCCTAAAGAAGAAATCAACAATTTCTCAATTATCCCAACAAACTTGTTTCCCGTCCAACTAGCTCCCCTTGTCCAAACCCACCTCCTTCTGGACACTTATTCTCTCCCCATTCTTGTCATTGTTTTCCTTGAAACATGTGCTTCTTCTATCCTTAATCCTTCTATTCTTCTAGACTCCTTTTGGCAACCGCATACTCAAGCTTTCAGAGCAGCAAATGGAAATGTATTCTATACCAAATTGCGTAGCAAAATAGTCATCCTCAAAGTGTTTCCCTATTTACAAGTTCTTCATAAGTTTTTAGGATCTAAACTAACTAGTAAAGATCTGACTCTCGGCTTCGACATCTTGCACTCCATTAGCCAATTACGATGGACTCTTACTAGCCTCTCTCACCATAACCATTTTCTCCCATGGACCTACAAACCCCATTTGTACAACCTGGATTCTCAAAATCCAATTCCCATTGAAGAATGACTAAAGACGGATTGTTGTGTTGAAACTTGCAATGAGTTTGCATTAAAACATCCAAAGCTACTCTGGACGAATGTTGACTTCTCTGTCCATCTTCCTTTCAAGAAAAATGAAGACATCAACCCTACAAAGGCGTTTAATGCAGGGGCATATTCACACTGGGCTCGAATGGGGTGTCCTGTGGGATGCAAGGGCACACTTAGGGTGGGCGGCCCGTATGAGGCGAGTGGCTCATGTGAGGCAAAATCCATGTGAAGTGGGGCCCGCGAGGGGAGTTTGGCCAAGGTCCTGACTCATGGGATGTGGGGCATGAGCTATGAGATAAAGGAATTGATTCACCACACTCTATCAGTTCGAGCTTTTAGAGCAAGTGGTTAATTGTCCTGCATCAAATTGGTATTAGGGCGAAAGGTCTCGTGTTCGAGACTCCTCACTGGGGGTTATTAATGCAGGGGCATTTTCACACCGAGGTTAAGTGGGGTGACCTATGGGATGCAAGGGCACACTATGGGTGGGAGGCCCGTGTGAGGCGGGTGACTCGTGTAAAGCGGAACCCTTGTGAAGTGAGGCCCACGAGGGGGGTTTGGCCGAGGTCCTAACCCATGGGATGTGGGGCCTGGGCTATGAGATAAAGGGATTGATTCACCATGCTCTATCAGTTCGAGCTTTTAGAGCAAGTGGTTAATTGTCCTGCATCAGCATCACACCAAGGGATGTCTCCAGAGCATCTTAATTTGCCTCGAGCAAAACTCTCAGAGCTCATGAACTAGAAGCTCCTTGAGCCAACCACTTTGTAGTGGCCTTGTGAAGCTTTCTATGTCAACAAGCGAGCAAAATAGACAAGAGGAAAACCCAGACTAGTGATAAATTACTAGCCCTTAAACTCTTTCCTTGTAGATAAAAAGTTTCCTCTCCCTCACCAAATCTCATTATTACAACCATTAGTTGATGCTCATGTTTTTTCAAAGTTTGACTTGAAAGTTGGCTTCTGGCAGCTTGGCGTTCATCCTGATGATAGGCCAAAGACCATGTTTACAATCCTAAATGCTCACTACAAGTGGACTATTCTTCCCTTTGGATTGAAAATAACCCCCTCATTGTTTCAGTAAACCATGGTGCGCATTTTCCAGCCAATCCTTCAGAAAGCTCTCATCTACATCAATGATATTCTGCTCTTCTCAGCTACAAAGGAAGATCACTTCGAGCTCCTTGAGCAATTCTATCAGCAAGTCCACCAGCACAGCATCATGCTCTCAGCCTGCACGATGATTCTATGCTCCCAGAATATTGAATTTCTTGGCATGACCGTTAAAGATGGTGCTTACTGTCCCCAACCGCACATTGCTTCTCAGCTTTCGGCTTTTCCTGACCAACTCACAACTAGAAAACAAGTCGAACAATTGCTTGGGAAAGTAAACTATGCGGCAGATTTTGTTCCACATCTTGCCCGACTCACAAAACTAAATCTCCCAACAAGTTTCCAAAAACCCACCTCCATTGTCGTCACAACATACAGCTGCACTTCAAACCATCAAAACCCAGCTCTCTCATCTACCACCATTAGAAATTCCTAGCTCAACCGAACGGGGTATTCTCCAAGCTGATGCAAGTGATGAATTTTGGGGACCAGTTATTCTCATTGAAGAAGGGAACAAGCGCAAAATCCGTGGATACAAAAGTGATATATTTAAACCAAGTGAACAACTTTACCATTCCACTTTTAAAGAAATTCTTGCTGTCAAAAAGGCAATTCAGAAGAAATTTCAATTTTATCTCATTGGCCAAACCTCCTTCCATATTGCAATGGATATGTCTCCTTTCCCGCACATGTGCTAGTTCAAGCAGAAGCAATTGCCTCAGCCACAACTGCTCCGATGGGCTGAATGGTTTTCTTAGTGGTCCTTTACAGCCCAACACATCAAAGATAAATCAAACACCTTGGTTGACTTCCTCTCTAAGATCCTCTCAAAGAAGAAGTCCCTCTAGTCCATATTGCTGAGCCACTGTGTTTTCCCAATCCGCAGAATCCCACATTTGCCTGCAGAAATTGAAGAAACCATTGCTCGACTCTACTTTGCTCACCAAAGTACTTACCAGCTGCGATGCGCCGATGCCATCTTGAAATTCATCTCAGGTGCAATGTGCCTCTCCTGGACCAGATTCCTCACCCAGAGTACCTATTTCTTACCCATTGTCATTCAAAAATTTGAATGGCACCACAAACGAATTACTTTGTCTCCTTTGGTAGCTGTTTAAGACCCATGCCATGACAGTCATCTTTCACACAGGAAGACTTACAACCTATCTTCTTCAGATAGTTGTTGGTCGAATCCCTCCGACTGCAACTCAATACAATACAGTACTTTCAAATGGCTTTCTTGGTTTCATTCTCTTCATGAATGGCAACAACTGCTCAATGACCATCATGACAAATATGTGCAAATTGTATTCCACATCACACAAGACGAGCGTTTCTCTTTTGTAGAAACCCAAGCAACAGTCCAACAGTGGCATTCCTATAACTTGGCAAGGCACAATTCTAGATATCCTGACCAATGGTACTCTTTCATAAGACAAAAGGCAGAAATTAACCGCCAAGATTGATTCGCTATTCCTCTAGAGATTCAAACCCATCCAATTTCCAACCCAGCTTCAGCTCCTACAGAACAGTTTGCGGAAACTCTGGTCAATTATTTCGAGAAGTGTGGCCCTTTTGCTAATGCAAATTATCCACAAAGTCCACTAGTAGAAGTTGGCACACACCTCAACTCAGATGGTGAACCACCGAGCTCGAGCCCAAACTCATACTGACTCAAGGTTGCAACAGCAGCATGGGCATGGAGTCACTATAGATGATTGGAACGGCTACACTATAACAATACTGTAGCAGTTTATCTTTTATGAATCATTGTAATGTCGGCAAGTCACTGTGACTGTAGAAATACTATAACAATTTATCTTTTATGAATCATTATAGTATCGGCAGGTCACTGTAGTGTTGTCAAGTTACTGTCGCATAACTGAAATTTTATAAAATCCGAATACTCTGGCTTATAAAAAGGAATGACTCTCACTCATCTAGCAGAGTAAGTCCTAATGGGAGATCTTCAATCAATCTTCTTTTTTAACTATCTTGATTTTGTAATCTGGCTTTATTCATAATCTTTACAGTTTGTGGCTTGATCATCTTATCCTTCATTATTGGTCTCAGAGCCATGGCAATAATGTCTTAGTAAGATAACTCTATTCCTTACTAGTCTTCTCATGGGTTTGAAGGATTATTTTCTTGTCATATATTTTTAGAACTTCTTGCCTGATTAGTATTCACTATGACTGTCATTCTATCGGATCTCTCACAAGAGGAAACCGACATGGAGTCTGGTAATATAATATCTTAATCTGATGAGATTGGTAATATTGTCTCTTATTGTTACTGCCGAGCTTGACACAAGATGTCGGTGGAAAGGCGAAGTCGGAAGCTCAATGGATGTAAACTTATGAGAAAATATTACTCTGTTCTTAAAAAGGGTTTCGCTTGCTCTACTATACTTTGGTACAGTGCATAGCATTCTAGGCAAAAACTGTTTTTATAATCCAGAGGACAACCCATGGTGAATACTATTAAGGAATGTTATTAAACAATGACAACAATGTCATCCCCTGATATCCCTACTCCATCCCGACCTTCTACATCTTCATTCTAAAGCCTCTCATCCTCTAGGGCCTGTTTGTTTTTCCAAAACACTGGTAAATGCATTTTCCCTGAGCATTTATTACTTGCTCTAGGAAATGCTCGGAAACGTCAGAGGCCATCATTAGAATTTTCACCTATTTGAAAGTTTTGTACAACTGTGAAAATGTAATGTAATTGTTATTTCCCGCGTTTGGATTTGGCTGCCAAAAGTTTTGGCGGAAATAGGGTTTGACATTGATGGTCTTCAGTAGTTTCTCGACCATACGCATTTAAACAGTGGACATTTCAGTGGCCCACGCTATCGTGGGCCTACCGTCACCGTCCATTTTCGTCCTACTCACTAAAATGAGCTGCTAATTCAAATTTTGTATGTTTGGCATATATTTCCTTCAATATAAACCGTCCAAATCGTGTAAACCACCTTAAATTTCTATATTCCAAAAACTATCTCATTTTCCATTGAATTTGGACCATTGATACGAAAAATGGATGGATGGTGTGGATAAGACCAATACTTCATGGTGGACACTAAAACCTGCTACCCGTTCCCAGCTGGAGACCGGCGGAGGTAGGACGCAATCCGAGTTTACTCAGATCGCAATCTACGACCCGTCATTCCAGCCAGAAACGACGGTTTTATGGTGAGAAATCGGAATGCGTCTCTCCTCCCATCGCTCAAATCGTTTTGAGTTTCCGCGGTTGGGCATGCACACAGTATAAAAAAAAAAATCAGCAGGCCCACTGTGATTTCGTGGGGTTTATTTGAGCCGTCCATCTGGTCTTGCAAATCATTTTAGTGGCTGAGCAAAAAGCTGAATACTCAGTTGCAGTCTTAGCCATCCTGGGTCTCATCAAAGTATTGGATCCGGGATATATTTTCATCCGGCATTATCTAAATGCTTTGTGGGGCCCTCCATAGAGTATATACGATATCCAAAACGTTCATCAGGTCAGCCTCACCAAAACGGAGAAGACATAGGAGTTTGGAAATAAGGCTTAGAGTACATATCTGTCAACGACTCTTTCCTTCTCTACAGTCCGTGCTTCGCAACAAAAGCCTGAAATTTTCACCAACAATAGCAACCTTTTCTCACAAGTAAGGAAGAAGATACCGATTCAATTATAACCTCCGATATGTATTATCTCTGAGAGCAAAGAACACAATGCGAAGTCATTCCATGGAGCGATGGAGAGATACTTACCAGCGTTGGGAGATTCTCGCGGGTGGAAGCCATCCAACAGAGTCGACTACGTAATATAGGAAGCGATCTTTCACGTTTTCTCGAACGTGCTCATACGGACCACCAAGTTCGGGGTTGGTCTTGTCGATGCCTCGAGCCTCACAGCGGATTTCGCACAAGATTTCCTTGGAAATCGCCGAGATGAAACAGAGGGAAATCCTATTTGCAGGGGGAAAGATATCGAGTGGATTTACACCCTTGCCAAATGAGATACCGGGTCATTATTGCTGGAATTCTTTGCGCTTTCACCACACGCAGAAAAACAAACAGGCCCTAAAGGAGCGAATTTGGATAAGAGACTTACATCCCAATCACCACGCATTTCTTTTGTTATTCACTTCCCTTTAGGGCCTGTTTGTTTTTCTGCGTGTGGTGAAAGCACAGAGAATTCCAGCAAGAATGACCCGATATCTCGTTTGGTAGGGGTGTAAATCCACTCGATATCTTTCCCCTTGCAAATGGGATTTCCCTCTATTTCATCTTGGCGATTTCCGAGGAAATCCTGTGCAAAATCCGCTGTGAGGCTCAAGGCGTCGACAAGATCAACCCCGAACTCGGTGGTCCGCATGAGCACGTTCGAGAAAACGTCAAAGATCGCTTCCTATATTACGTAGTCGTCTCTGTTGAATGGCTTCCACCCACGAAAATCACCCAACGCTGGTAAGTATCTCTCCATCGCTCCATGGAATGACTTCGTGTTGTGCTCTTTGCTCTCAGAGATAATACATACCGGAGGTTATAACTGAATCGGTATCTTCTTCCTTACCGGTGAGAAAAGGTTGCTATTGTTGGTGAAAATTTCAGGCCTTTGTTGCGGAGCACGGACTGTAGAGAAGGAAAGAGTCGTTGACAGGTATGTACTATAAGCCTTATTTCCAAACTCCTACGTCTTCTTCGTTTTAGTGGGGCTAACTTGATGAACGTTTTGGATATCATATATACTCTATGGAGGGCGCCACAAAGCATTTGGATAATGCTGGATGAAAATATTACAGTTGGATGTTAAGATGAAAATATATCCCTGATCCAATACTTTGGTGAGACCGAGGATGGCTGAGACTGCAACTGAGTATTCAGTTTTCTGCTCAGCCACTAAAATGATCTGCAAGACTGGATGGACGGCACGGATAAACCCCATGAAATCACAGTAGACCTGCTGATTTTCTTATACTGTGTGTATGCCCAACCGCGGAAACTCAAAACGATTTGAGCAATGGGAGGAGAGATGCAATACGCATTCCGATTTCTCACCACAAAACCGCCGAATGAGGGGTCGCGGATTATAACCTAAGTAAACTCGGATTGCGTCCTACCTCCGCCGGTCTCCAGCTGGGAACGGGTAGCAGGTTTTAGTGGCCACCATGATGTATTGGTCTTATCCACACCATCCATCCATTTTTTCGTATCAATGGTCCAATTTCAATGGAAAACAAGATAGTTTTTGGAATATAGAAATTTAAGGTAGTTTACACAATTTGGACGGTTTATATTGTAAGAAATATATGCCAAACATACAAAATTTGTGTTAACAGCTCATTTTAGTGGGTAGGACGAAAATGGACTGTGACGGTGGGCCCACAATAGCATGTGCCACTGAGATGTCCACTGTTTAAATGCGTATCGTCAAGAGACTACTGAAGACCATCAATGTCAAAACCTATTTCCACCAAAACTTTTGGCGGCCGAATCCAAACGCAGGAAGTAGTAATTACGTTACATTTTCACGGTTGTACAAAATTTTCAAACATGTGAAAATTCTAATGATGGCCTCTGACATTTCAGAGCATTTCCCAGAACAAGTAATAAATGCTCAAGGAAAATGCATTTACCAGTGTTTTGGAAAAACAAACAGGCCCCTAAACTCAATCATCTTTATGAAATAGAATACCAACCTCCTGCGAAGAAAATCCTAGCCACCAATCATGCAGTGGTCAACCCTTATCTATGTTAATCCTCATGATAACTCTGCAAAGAAGAGTATCAAAAAGTTAGCGGCCCCAAAGCACTCCAGCAACATTAGAGAATATGCTTGTGCCTCAAAGTTTGATCAACACCTCATCCGCGCTGAACAAAATGAGTCTTTTGTCACTCTAAATCTGCTGGCTCACCTTCATCCAAAATGGCTTGCAGACGGATTCACCCATCTGCATATCGGTGCTATCAAAATTACCCTCACTTTTCATGGGCATCATGGTCTCGAAGTAGCCAGTAATATCGCAATTTTGGATAGTCGGTTCAAGAAATACAGCCAGGCAGTGACCGACACCATCCAAACCACGTTGAACGCTGGAATAGTGTTCTTACACTGTACACCAATTACAATCTTTCTCTCAGTGATCCATTACTTCTTGAAGCCCTTAAAGCCCAAATTCGAATTACTGGAGCCCCTCAAACCAATGGCACAGTGGCCGCCACATTACATTACCAATTGGCTTTTAGACTTCAAAATCTCTGTGTGTGTGTGTGTGTGTGTGTGTGTGTGTGTGTGTGTAAGCTATACTAAAACTAGAGAACTCAATGTTGCAATGCACCATCCACCAATGAGCTACATGCCCAAACCCATGGAGAATATTTAATGAAATTGTGATTGAAGGTACGTGGAGCAAAACATCTAACAACGAGACAAATTTGTTAAATTCAGAGTTGTTACAATTGCAATTAGGAAAAGTTTGCATGCCAAATGGACCCACAGGTTTAGAAAATCTTTAACATCTAAAGAACCAAGTATATAAATTGTAGCAGTCGTGAAAAGGGATGATTAATTCCTAATACCCGTGTTGACTTGTGTCCGACATGTTTTTCTTCTTATTCAAAAGGGCATTTTTGTTATATAGATAACAAAATCACAGGGGTGACTTCAGTAGACTGGCATGTTAAAGGTCTTAATCTGCCCTTTTGGAAATGTGCATGGTCAAATCAGATGGGCCATCTATTAGATTCACCCCATTTTTCATGTGAAAAATTCACCCAAACAAAACTTTGCCACCTGATCAATCGCATACAAAATGGAAGGAATGGATCGAAGGTCCAATAATGGTATTAGATAATCTGTTACATTGAGTCTTTGGATAACATGTCTCTGATAAACCATTTTGATTTACGACCTTAACCACCTAATCCATGGCCTGGCAAACACATCATTCTTGGAGGAGAGGCCAATGTTTGCAGGGTTAGCATCCTTAGATCAATACGAGTGTTTATTTATTTATTTATTTATGATGGCCCATGAAAAGTGGGGTGAACCTAATGGACAGTTAAGATTGAGGATTTGACCATCCCCATTTCATGTGCCACCAGGGCACACTGGGGAAGTCAATATGCCACGGTTGCACATGATCTTTTCCCAAAATTAAAATAAATAAATGTCAGAAAGAACAGCCAGAGCCTTTTCAAGATAAACATCATCACTGTTATGGAACTATTTCGTGTTGCATACGATGGCGATGTTAACTCCTAAAAAGAAAGCAATAAATACAGAAAAACAAGAGAAAAGAAAACACTATTGAAACATCAAGAAGGTATAACTCACCTAAATCTGAAATCTGCCCCGCAACATAGTCTCTATTTGCCAACAGCGGCGAAGAAGAAAGTGTATTAACCCAATACTTGTTCCAGAGTAGATCCAACAGGTGGCAATCAAGAGAAGATTTGAAGTAGGTGATATCCAACGCATAATACTGCAGCAAAAGAAAAAAAAAAACGTACAATGCATTTTAAGTGAATTGTACAATTGCTGTATGACTTTTTCCTTTTCAATTAGGATCAAGATGACTCTTGATTTGTATTGAATTAAAACAAATAACCTCTGAATCTAATGATAAATTGTAGCATTCCAATAACAATGCACATCAAAATATCCATCATAAAGGTGCTGACAAGCAATATAAACAACAATGGTGGGAATTTTGAACTTCTGCAGACAAAGATAAGAGGGTATGAACTCAAACCTGTTTGCAGTGAACACCAAAGTCTTCAATCTTATTAAGAGGGATTGTCTGATACTCCGATACAGGCTCATCCGGAGGCTTATAACCTTGGGGATATGTCCTGAAAGCTCCAATCTCAACCTTCCCTGCTGAAACAGTCCTTGTTGGGTCTATGACAATTGCCAAGAATGGCTCTTGAAACTGCTGATTCAGCATCTGCGTCGAGACATCAATTCCCGAAAGCCAGCATCCATACCCAGGATGGGAGTGGTACCACCCGACCACATTCTCCAACCTACCAGCCTAAAACCAACCAGGAATAATAAAAAAAAAAACAAACAAACAAAGAACAAAGAAAAAGGTTGAGGAGCTACTAAACCAAAGTGTCCATCACTATCATACAAGTGGCAATGCACCCCGATTAACAAAGGGTAGATTGGTTATTTCATTATGTACATAAGGGTAATTTAGGTAAGTGTGTAAAAATTTCAGGTGAATATTTGGTATTTCTAATTAATCCAAGGTTTAATTAGGAAGTCCTTTTTTATTTAAGGAGGTTGAGGTTGGTTCCTCTACAATGTTTGTAGAATAAGCTTATTCTGTAACTCTTGCATTTGGGGCCAACCTAGATATTTTCATGGCATCCAACCCATGTCCACACTCTAGAAGGATTGCCTCACCATAAAACTGGGATGCATAAAAAATCAGGCCAATCCAACCATCATGGAGGCCACCACGTGAATTGAAGGTTTTTGGGTGGTTGTCCATTGTTTTCTATGGGATGGCCGACTGTGTTGGTTTCATGAGATCCCACTTGAACATCATGATGACAGCATTTCTGTTGGGGCAACCCACTTTCATGGTTGGGAGACCCTTATGGAAGGGTTCGATGCCATGCATAGTTGAATGTCATGGACTTTGGCTACAACCCTCCATTCATAGGGCCTTGATCATACAGCTGGGTCATTTAATCAGAGATTGTTAGGCCAAGTGCAATCCAAGTTCCAACAAGTAGTCCTGCATCAATCATCGGGTCCACCATGTAAGGATTTCACATGATATGATATAGTGCGAACTATTCACGCCCAATCATTCCCCTTCCAGAGGTTAGCAGAATAATTCCAAAATTCTAACCAGTCTATACCTACGATCGTTATAATACAATGTGTGGACAGGCAGCGGACAGGCACCATTGTGGACAGGCAGTGGTCCAAACATCAAACCAATCAGATGATCCCAACTGCCCAATCAACAAAAAAGGGTCATTGCTCCAATTAAAATTCACCAATCAGGAAGTAAAAAATCATACAACAGGCGAGACACCCAGAGCATGGCCCATCCATGTAGCTGTCTACACGATGAATGGTCCAGTTCATCCAACCAATCATCCAATCCAAGTAAAAAAAGCCATACGATTACGAAGGCTTCAGCATTCACAGCCCAATCATCACACCAATCAGATTATCCCAATGCACCAACCGAGACTCCACTGATTGGGCAGTCAAAAACCATCCAATTGCCAAGAAATTTAGAGCACCGCCAATCCAAAAATCCGTCTACCCGATGAATGGCCCAGATAATACAATCCAACAAAAAACACCAACAAGATTACTAGGGTTTCAGCGTTCGGGGACCACACCTGCTTATTAGTCTGGGAGTAATCGACCATGTACTCGTAGGCGTCGGCCTGAGCATTGACGCGGGTCTCGGTGCCCTCAACGGGGAGGGCAAAAGCGTCCATGACGATGATGGTGTCACCGTCGGTCTTTCCCTGCATAAGGCCCATGACCTCGATGGTGCCGCCGGAGCGAGCGTGGACCACCATTTTGAGTAGCGCGAGGGCAGAGACCCTGACGCGCTTGAAGTAGTGAGGCTCAGCATTCCACGGCTTCTCCTGCTGGACCTTGGCTTGGGCAGCCTCGTCGTAGACGTAGATGGAATCGTAGTCCGCATCTGCTGCGGATGAAGGTGATTCCATGCTCACGATGTTGTTCTCTAGCTCCCACGTCTTCTGCGCCATCGATGCCGACGCCGACAGTGAACTTTCCATTGTGGGAGTTTTGAGAGAGAGAGAGAGAGGAAATGCTCTACTGAGAATGGTTGTGGGCGATGGGAAGAGTAATACGATGCAGTGACCCGCGTATCTTTGCAGAGCATACACGGGTTTTCTGTTTTTTAAACAAGTGGGGCTATGGATCGGTAATCGGAACCGTTGATCTGGTGTGTCCCACCGCGGATGGACTCTTCCTCACAAATCTGCTCGATTGGACTGCATCATGAAGATATATATATATATATATAAATCGGAACTTACGGTAATTAGCAGATGGAAGCTATGTGGGCCCACCGTGATTTGTGAATTTCATCTAACCCGTCCATTGGATGCCCAATGGATCTCAAAATACAGCCTCATACATTAGAGGCGTATCACTACTGCGTGATGAGTGAACTCTGTAGGGCCCGATGTGATGTATGTGTCTTATCCACGCCGTCCATTCGTTTTTTCAGCTCGTATCAGCCTAAAATTAAAGTACGTCCAAAAGGTCAAGTGGACCACACCACAAGAAACAGTCCCTTACCGTTGTTGAACCTTATCAACAGGTTGGATGACAAATAAACATCACTGTGAGCTCTAGAAAGGTTTTAACGGTGAATGTCATGGTCCCATTCTTTCCTATGATGTGGTTCCCTTGAGCTTTGGATATGCTTTCATTTTGGGGTTGGGATATAAAATGAGCTGGTAAAATGGATGGACGGTATGGATAGGACACATACATCACTATGGGCTACCACGGAGTTTACTCAGTCCGCGTCTGATACATGACTCGGTGGGCCACCTGAAAGGAACGAGGGAGGACGTTGGGGAGGCGTACGCCCGCAGTGGAAACTTCCACATGCAATGCAATGCGGTGGACGCGGATTTCGCTGGGATGCTAAGTGGAGCTAACGTTGATGTTTTTAAGAAATCCACACCGTCCATTCGTTTTGAGATATCATTTTAAGATACGAGAACAGAAATGAGTTGAATCAAAAACTACAGTAGATCGCACGACAGGAAACAGTGGATATTCAGTGACCACCGTTTAAAACATTCGAATGGCCACAATGTTTCATATCAGGCCAATATTTTGGTTTTTTTCATTTCATCCCAGTGTAAATAATCTTATAAACGGTTTGGATATCATATAAACGTCAGGGTAGATCCCAGGAAGGTTTCAACGGTAGGAAACTCTTTCCCCAGTTTTCCCTATCGTATCGCCGTCTTGAGTTTTGAATCCAATTGATTTTTGGTGGAATCTCCTAAAATCATATGGAAAAACGGATGGACCGTGTGGATTTCTCAAATGAACGGTGGTGGCCCCACATAGCATCCCATCGCCTTTTGCAGGAAATCCGCGTCCGGCGTTTTGTGTAGGGCGCGGATTGGCCACTGACAGGTTGAGTAGGGAGACTGCTACTGCAGTGACGTCACCAAGATTTGTGGGCCCCACTATGATGCATGTTTTGTATCCACGCCGATGTTTTGTATCCACGCCGTCCATCCATCTGTAGAGATCATTTTAGTGTAATATTCAAATAACGAGTCACATCCAAAGATCCAGTGGACCCCGCCAGATAAAACAGTGGGGAGAGTGACACCACCATTAAAAACTTCTAAAGGCCATGAAAGTTTTAGATCAATCTGATATTTGTGTTTTCCCTTCTTTAATGTCTTTGTTAACTTTTGAACAGGTTGGATTTTGAAAAAACATAATGGTGGGCCTTAGGAAGGTTTCAACGGTGGGCATCAATCTTCCCACTGTTTTCTTTGGTGGGGTCCACTAAAGCTTTGGATCTGCCTCGTTCTCTGGTTTATGCCTTAAAATAATATCTCCGAATGAATGGACGTTGTGGATACAACACATACATCATAGCGGGGTCCACAGAACTTGGTGACGTAACTTCAGTAGCGACTCTCGCTACTCAACCTATCCGCGTCCTTTTGTGCATGCCAACCGCCACAGGGACGCGGATTGCGTCCTGCCCCGGCCCGTCTCTAGCCCCGAACGGGCAGTTATGTGGGCGGGCCCACCGTGGTGTATCTGTACATCCAAGCCGTCCATTCCTTTTTCTCAGATCATTTTAAGGCATGGGCACAAAAATGCGTCAGATCCAACGCTCAAATAGACCACACCACATATGACTCTTGCATTTAATGCAATGGCACCGTAGATGTGGTAAGAAGAACTCCAACATTTGAGGTGGCACCCACATCATGATTGTCGTTTCTTCTCTTCAATCGCTCCTCTCACGCCAGTGGATCCAGCAACTTGATGGTTCCATGGCCGTCTGATCATTGACCATCTTCCCGGCACCATTCTTTGCAGGTCTCATTGTTGTTATCCTCTGATGTAATAAAGATCCCCTCCATTGAATGATACGAGGACCCTGATGGTGGCCTCCAAATGGACGGTTAAAGGTTACAGGTTCATATTTTATTTAATGAGTAAGATTCCACCAGTTTGATGATTAGTATCACCCTATCACTGCGATTTTTGTACTGTGAGCTGTCCTTAGCGGATCCAACTGGATGAACTGTTTCAACTAATAGATGGGGGCCTACCTCTAGTGGATGTCCCACAAACTACTAACTGGCCCACCAGGACTACTGAATTAAACCTCTCTGTTTTTTCTTTTTTCTTTTTTATGTTTCTAAAAAATTAGATTCTCATCGAATATATGGAAACATCCGATCCATGAGGCTTTATGCATGGTCCACCAAGAGAAAACACACTGATTGGATGGTCTATATGGATGGAGACAAGTACAAAGTAAACAGGATGTTGTGTGCTACTGGAAAAGCTCATTAGCCCAAAAATGAGGCAGATCCAAATCTCAGGTGGACCACACCACAAGAAACAGTGGTGATTGAACGCCCACCATTAAAAACTTCCTAGGGCCACTGTAATGTTTATTTACCATCCAACCTGTTGATTAGGTCACACTCACATGAAGGGAAAACACAAATATCTGCCTGATCAAACACTTTTGTCACCCCCAAGAAGTTTTTAACGGTAGATGTTCAGTCATCACTGTTTCCTTTGGTGTGGCCCACCTGAGATTTGGATCTGCTTCAATTTTTGGCCTCATGCCTTCAAATGAGCTGGTACAATGGATGGATGGTGTGGATAGGGCCCACAGCTTTCCCAGTACGCAATCCCAGTTACGTTTATGCACCACGCTCCAGTCCACAGTTATACTGTTATGAATGCTAGGTATATGTACAGTAGACTAAATTTCAGTTCAAATAAGCGGGACCCATATGTCAATGATCCAGACCGTCCACATGATCAGCCTCGCCATGAATAACACTTCCACCAAAGGTTCCCTGAGTGGAAGATCCTATTGATTGGACTGAACCTTTTTTTGGTGGAATGCAGATGACACTTGTATGATCTTTAACCATCTATCTGCAGGACACCAAGTGAAGGGCTAGGATTATTTATTGATTTATTTAATTTTCAATCAGGGACATTTTTCCTGTACAGGTAATCCAAAGTGGGGCCAATCATATCAATGGTTTGGTCCACTAAACCATGGACCCCATTTGTACAAACTGAACTTGGGCATTGTAGAATACACCGAAAGCAGAATTCAAGAATTACATTTTTTCCCTTTTCTTTTTGTGCAGGAAGTGTATCCATTCATGATGCAATGGGAACCATACTGCCCTTGATTTTCCTAAATCAGGAATTTTTTTTAATGAATGAACGATCAGGATCACACATCCCACCAAATCATGCCATGATTCCAAGCACTGCTTGAGCTCAAAACTACAAAAGAATCTAATAGCAGCTACAATGAATGGACTGTGGTATTCCAATCTGTGCAATGTATAAAGCTGCTAGAAACCTTCCCAGTGCACAATCTTCT
The DNA here is from genome assembly GCF_029962835.1 of Magnolia sinica. Taxonomy (NCBI): domain Eukaryota; kingdom Viridiplantae; phylum Streptophyta; class Magnoliopsida; order Magnoliales; family Magnoliaceae; genus Magnolia; species Magnolia sinica. The sequence continues at coordinate 83,140,321 of NC_080582.1, forward strand.
CTTGACTCCATCGTCTGTCGTAGAAGTGCATTGATGATGACTCCCTGATTTTCTAGCAAAATTAAATGCTGAAGAACATGACAGGGGGCCATAGGAAAATTGGGAGGGCCCCCTTTGTTGGATCCGACGCGTTGTGACTGCAGACATCATGGATCTGATCTGACGGCGAGCACTGAATCACGGCATAGCCGCCAATACTGTTTGAAGCTGAGAGAAAACCAAGGCATTGTTGAAGGGAAACCAGTTCCCAAAGAGGATGGGATTCTGTAAGAAGAAAGATGTCACATTTAGGGTGAGCTTAGATGTGGTGCTGAATCGAATTGCTATTACTAGTCTATTACATAGTTCGAAAACCCAAAAACTCAACTCGACTCAATGTCCACTTGGATTGGATCACTTGGAGACTCAGAATGAGTCTTAAATTGACTCAACTCAATATTATTATATACAATTGAAGAATATAATGGGGTGTGAATAAATATTTAAAATCATTACATATATAAGTTTATGTACAGAAAAGCATAGCTTTTTCTTATGGAACGTTGGTAAGAAGGTTGCGCTTCTAGCAAATGATGAAAATTCGATCTTGTCTGCTGCATTATTTTTGTGACTAAAAAGCTCCCGACTTTGCAGCCAACGCGGTTCAAGCCACACTGAGTCAGTCGAATTGTCAAGCTACTTAATGAGTCTTGTTGAGTTCAGACCGAGTCAAGTTTGTGACAGAGTTTCTCAGAGACTTGGCTCGAAATCTCATCGAGTCGGCTGAGTTTTGAGTCGAGTCAGTGAGTTTTAAAACTATCATCTAATAAGGTGGAAATAACTGAGTTGGAAAGCCTTGAACTCGATGTACTCAGAAACATCATTAAGAGCCAGTTTGAGTGCTGCTCGAAACTGGTAGTATAGTCCTAATTCAGTTTCTTCAGGCACGAGAAGAAAGAAAACCCATCTGAAAATAGGCACCCTTTCAAACATGACTCCACTTTTGGCATGGGACATTCTAGAGAAAGCAAATGCCCAGCTTTCTTCGATCCAAATCCTTTCAGAAAAAATCCGAAAGAGTCAAGACCGTCCCCTTTTCCGAACAAGGCCCTTGAAGATTAATGAACATGGAAACGGAAACGGAAACGGGACTTGAACAAATGGTATAAGAGATAATGCTCAAAGAAACAACTGAAAAGTGAAAACACATGAAAATTACCTTTGGCCACTGAGAACTCCATAAGCAGATGAAGCAGCAGAAGATAGAGAAACCCCACGAAAAGCATTCCTATAGTGAGGTAAGATAACTTGGCCTGCAGTAGTTCCCGTGTTAGCAGAACTTCACAGTATATATACGAAGCCAATGTAGCAGAGGAAAGAAGAGGTTCACCGATATGATGCAGGCATTCCAATGAAAGACAGAATATATGAACTTTTAATCAATCGCAATAATATAGGCAAATCAACCAATGATATTTCAACACACAGGTCCCACGTAACAAGGGATTGCAGGGTGCTGAGACTTGGCAGATTTACATCTTGCTGAGGCTCCCAATTTGACACATGGTTTTCTGCATAATAATAGGGCTGCCAACAGGTCTGGTTTGGGTCGGGACCTGTAGTACCCTTACCCAGGCTAACTGGTTCAGATCTTTCCGGGTTTGGGTCTAGTTCTTGAAGATTTGTACCCAGATCCGATCAGGTTGGGTACCACCGGGTCATTGGATCTAGGTTTTTGAGTTGGGTTCTGGACAAATAAGAGCACCTTGCCTGGTTTGGCCCACCCAATGGATGGATTAGATCTCACATAATGTGCCTCTTTGACATACTCATGGGATGTAAACACGTTCTCTTACATGCATGTACACATGGCAAGTGCTTTAACCATCTGATTTTTCCCTTTTTTTCTTCTATTTGATTTTTCCCTTCAAATTGTGGCGACTCTCTTAGGCAATCCCGATGCATTGCAGTCCAAATTGGGTGACTTTATAGCAGGCAGTTTAACCACCTGATTTTTCCCTTAGAATTTGGACAACCAACTATTTTGCTTTCTATCCATTTGATAGCCATTACCTAGATGATTACAGTATCCAAAGCATGGGCCTCAAATCATGGACCCCTTTGTGGATGAGGCAAGGCCCATTCTAGACGGATCATAGTCAGGTCGTCGACCTAGGAATAAGCAGTTGTTTAATGTTTGGCATGCATCATAGCAGAATGCTGTTGAATGTACCTTTGAAATGTTGAAAGCGCAATTTCCTATACCAAAGACAACCCAACTTATCAATTGGATACACAAGCAAAGGTAGTTTGCAAGTTGTATCACACATAATCATATTGTGAATGAGAGGTGATCTTAACCTTGATTCGAAAAATAGCCAATTGAGAAGAAGATAGCAAGGAGGATGTGCCAAATGAATTAGGCAAGGTGGTGTCAGATGAAGGTGGTGAGGAGGAAGAGGATGACATGAGGCAAGCAGTGCCACCATTTTAAAAAGTGAAGCAACGCCATCTGGGATAGAGAAAATTTATGTGCTTCTATTTAGTATCACAAGTGTTATATGGGCAAATTACCGACATCTTGGATACTGTTTGACAGGTTGTGTTTTGATACTTACCTGAATGAGAATATGAACAACTGCTAGAATTTGACAATCAGATTTACTTGAAAATGAACACGTGAATGTGAATGTTTTTCTTGTACCCTGTCTTCCCTACACTTTACATGAAAATTCTTAGGCATTTTTTGCAAAATTTGAAAGCAATCGGCACCTGAAGGGCAACCATGGCTTCGACTCTGACTATGGATCATTGACTTGCTGAGCTATTGTTGGAGCAAGTCCACTTGGGACAGAAGTGTGACCATCCTTTTGGGACACAAACATGGACTGCAATACTGAGGGGTTTAGAAGGCAGGTTGTATGTCGCTCTGGAAACATACCACATTTGGAAGTCCTAATATCTCAATCACTGGCCTCCAAGGAATGCTAAGGTGGGGAAAAAACAATGGCACATACTTCACTGGAAAAGCAGCAGCAAAAAAAAAAAAAATGTAGTGTTGAGATCTTCCAATTGGGAGGTTTTGGGGCATCACCCATCAACAGTGAGGCTCATCAAATCAACAGTCTGCACAACAGAACCGTGAATCTTACATGCACAGAACTGGAAGCATAAGCAAACTATACTTGGGTATTTTCTGAGGCTTGGGAAATCCCCATGGTAAAAGAACTGAGCAAAATTTGAACACATTCACTCGCTCATTTTTCTGTTGTAATTCTGATTTGAGAAGCTGGATTGTGATCATATCTGAGGATTGGACATTTTCCACAAGAATAAGGATAAGATCAAGTGGTACTAATCGGTGAGTATGAAGTGTCGTGACTGGAACATATTTCAAGGGCATGTTTGGATACGTGGAATCAAAAGAAAGGTTAGGAAAAAACAATATTATCCGATGATGATTCCATGAGAACTATTGAACAATGGATTCCAATTTAGAGTTTTTGTTTGTATAGCAAGTGGAAATCTCATGTTCCTCCCACAAAAATCAGCTAGTTTCTTTTGCCAAAAATACAAATTAGGGAAAAGCATAATGATAGCTTGGTGCAATCTCCCCTATTCTTTGACATCCAAACAACAAAAATTGTCACATCAAAGGAAAACCTTTTTCCTTTTCCATTGTTTGGTATAGAATCCATGGTTTCCAAACAAGGCCTAAAGAAGAAAAGAGAATTTTCGGTTGATAACTCAATGGGCATCGCCTTACCTAAAGTTGCAAAGTTGCTGCGAAGAACAGAAACCATATCTCCTGATCCTTTCTTATCATTCTTCTCTGCCATCCTTTCTTGTGCAGATGGTGAATAGTCTTCGTTAGAGAAGCTGAGCTTGGGAGCAGGCATATTGCTATTCTGACCCAATATGATTTCGAACCATATTCCAGAAGGGAATCTTCTCGGCCTCACCATCCGGAGGAAAATTTCAGCATAAGGGGTAGCGTGAAGAACTGAAATAGCAACTTCAATGAGAATACAGATGAAACTGGTCATGGCATTCATAATGGTGAAGAAAATGTAGAACACCGAACTCGTTGGAAGCAGTAGTAGTATAGGTGTAAAGATAAGAGACCCAACGACATGTTGCTCCACAGTGTAGTCATAACTATCTAGTCTCTGCCGAAGTGGATTCCACTTAAGACCTCTGCAAGCAACTTAAAAGCATTGTCAGTCAACTGAAGCAGGGAAAAAGAACAGTTATAGAATCAGGAATGGAACTATCAACTTTGAATTACTCAATCCCCACAGAAAGAGAACTACATTACTACCGAATTTCCAATTAAATAACCTAGATTCAAAATGATAAAAATAAAAATAAATAAATAAAACTTTTTTATCATTTAATGTAAAAGAAAAAAGAAAAAAGAAACTCCTCAATCTTATGAGAAGTCAGCAATATTCCAATTCTTTGGAAACTTAAATGTTTTTTTTTCAAGTGCGCTTCTTTCAATGGAAGTAGGCAATATAGCCATTGTTGTTTTGAAAGCTTAAAAGGAAAAACTCAAAAAAGGCCCCTTATTCCTCATCAACTGAATCTTTTCTTCTTCTTCTTCTTCTTTTAATTTCATTGATGATGAAAAAAAGAAAAGCAAGTTCAAGAGATTTAAATTTTAAGTGGCAGATTTGAATGTGCTCATCATCAATTTTTCACAATTCAGTCAAGAATAATAGTGGAAAGTTATTAACCCTAACTCAAGGATGAAAACTACCTAAAAAGGCGCCACAGCGATGCCAAAGCCTGGATCTGCTGCGAATATAAAAGCGAGATCAACCAATGAAGAGTTGAAAGATGTAATGTGGCAAGTTTAAGCATGTCTATGCACAGAGCAGCAGGTATAGTCGCCCCCAAAACGATACCAGAAATGGCAAGCCCCTTAATGAAATGCCTGAAGAGGAAACCGATAAAAAACCAGAGGGTAGACCAGATTTGAATTGCATTGAGTGAGAGCATGCCAAGAACTCTTGCCAGCTCAGTATTCAACTTAAAACCAGCTGGAACACCCATCAGCCACACGCATCCTGAACGCAATAGATTATTTGTAACATTGCCGACTAAGTGCAAAATCCAGAAGTACACAGCTTCCCTATAAAGTAACAGTGCCCAGCCAACAACATTCCCCAAAAGAACATCGATGAAAATACTCGACCAGATAGAATGATGGCGTAATGCAGCTCTATGTGCATATTCCACACTTGATTTCAACCTGAAAATTGCGCAATGTGAGGAAGCAAAATGTAAAAGATTAAGGATGGCTGAATAGCTTTTGCTTGGTTCGTTGAATTACCTTGAGCCACTACCTTGAAGGGAGATAGGCCAATACAGAAGCTGACAACTGCGGATATGCACATTCTTCCACGTATGGCTGAATACTTTCTCTACCACCATGCAAATCGATGATAGTGATGCATTACTGAGGAACCCATGACATACATGAAGAATGACGTAGAAGAAAGTGAAGAATGAAGCCACAAACATGGCTATTGAACGCCATGCAACAGCTACCAACCTGAAAAGGCAAAATACACTGTCAAACGCATAACGAAACGTAACAGGTAAAAAAGTGTAATGGTAACATAAAGAGACAATTAGGAAATAATACATTACATGGAAATAATTGGAAACTGTTGAAAGGAACTTCTGGGGCCTAGACTACCCTCAAAGAATGCCTTCGCAGCAGATGCACTGTTGAGTGCCAAAAAGACTATATCCTGTTTTAGAGATGATAAATATAGAAGTAAGTGGGCAATCATAAGTGTTGAAAATCAATCAGGTGAATTTGAGAAATATCAATCCACAACAACCGAACTGCCGTGTTACCAAGTCAGAGAATGGCTGTTTTTGGTAGAGTTCATCAACCCACTTAGGTCTTTTGAAGGGAGTTTTAGCATGCTCTGAAGAATTCCAAGAACTCAACGAGAAATGGTGTATGCCAAAAGTCGGCGGCTCATAAATTATCACCTGAAATCACTCAGATAAAGAAAAAGAGGATTTTAAACAGAATCCGCAGAGAGATTCCAATGAGAAGCAACCAGAGAAGGTCTTCCTGACTTACATACGTGAGCATCACGAGTAGATAATAGATCCCCATTGCAATGCATGTGATGCAAATCGGGAATCCAACCAATCTTTTTACAAAGAAACCCTTGTGAACTGGAGCTTAGCTGGACCCAGTTACCATTGTTAATAGAATATTGTCTGTACTGTTCTACAAATCTATCTAGCTTGTGGCAACCACATTGCCATCTTCCACAATCTACTGTAGATGCTGCATTTCCGAATATCTCTTGATCACGTTGTGGACATAATCTTCCATAATTGGTGGCCTTTGAGGCAGTAAAGTCCATTTGAAAACTTTGCGATGTCTGAGTAAAACTATCACAATCAAGATCATTCTTTTGATTGTCCATCATTTTCTGACATTCATAGTGGTAATCGACTAAGAATCCCAGCATAGAGAACATTGAGCAATCCTGTAGCATTGTTGGCATTTTTCCATTTGCATAACGAAGGATTTCCTGAACGAGAAAAAAGAACCAGAAACATCACAACAAAATCATCTTGAGAAGATATGAAAGACTAAAGAAAATGACATTTCATTGAAATTTCATTTTATCAATTGAATATATAAAAAGAGTAATGCTACGGCAATTACTTTCTCTCTTTATATTGTTTCCCGAAGTCCATCTTAAGTAGGCTTGAAAAGCTTCGGAGAGGTTTCCTTTGGAATGGAAACTCTAATAGTTGCAAATTTCATCGCCTCAGTAGTGTGAGGTCTACAAGCCCTATTCGGAAGGTAAAGCAGGTATCCCGGTTCTAGCAGATGTTACCTAAGCTCTCTTGGGAAAATGGTTCTAGCGCTTTGGCATAGAGGCAGGTAAATGGTGGAGAGCAATTATAGCTTGCAAATATGTTATTGATGAGGGAGGATGGTTCTCTAAATCCTCCCTCTACAAAGCCTCATCTGTGTGGAAGGCCATTGCTGCTTGTAAGCTTCTTTTATTGGAAGGAATCTCTTTTGCCCTTGGAGATGGGAGATAAATCAGATTCTGGGTGGACCGGTGACAGAGCTCAGGTTTTTTATTTTCCCCAGTTCAACCAGGATGGTTTCTAATCTCTCCTCATCTACTACATATTTTTTTTTTTTAAACAATGGTTCAAGGTTATGGGGCCCGCCTTGCAGGAGACCTTTGTCAAAGCATGAGTTGGAAGAATTTTTAGATCTCTTGAAGCTCCTTGAAGGGATTCGGCCTTCCCCGGGTGTGGATGATTCTGTATACTGGTCGCATTCTTCCTCAAGTGGCTTCTCTTCTAAGTCCTTCCTCTTACTCATCAGAGGCTTGTCCCTTAGGATATCGTTTTCGCAACTTCATTTGGTTTCTCATGACAGGCAAAATTCTCACAGTGGACAACTTGCAGCGTCGCAACATGGTACCAATGTTTTTCTTCTGTCTTGGCAACATGAAATCTATCAACCACCTATTTCTTCACTGCCCTTTTGGGTGTGAAGTGCGGTCGTCTATCTTGGCCAGATTTCATTTCCCCCTAAGTGATACCTAACTCGATTTACAGCCTATTGTTTACTTGACATGGAGGAGGTGTTGGCAAAGATTTCTCTCTTTGGTGTTTGTCTATGTTGGCGACTCTCTAGGCTATATGGAGAGAAAGGAACAGGCATTGCTTCCGGGATTTCTCCTCTCAGTCATCTAGGGTGTCAAATCTAATTCTTCAGGACGTGGGAGACTGGTCGCTTAGTCTTAACCTTTCAAACCGTCGTATCATTTCTTCCCTTCTTGGTTTGTAAATGTGTTGGCTCACTTAGTCAGCCTTAGGTCTCTCTTCTATCATTTTTTTTTTGAAAGATGACAAATTTTATTAAACACAAGGCACAAAAAACAACAAACAAGAAAGAAAGAGGAGAGCAAGGACACCAAGACATCGACCTAGCTAAACCCCTAAGAAATCCAAATTACAACCCTTGAGCTTGGGGTGGAAACAGTCCATTCACAAACTAGCAATTTGATTCTAAGAGAAATACTTTCCGCCGACTTGAGGTGTATGGTTGGTTTTGTAGGTTTTCTTTTGTCCTGTGTTTCCCTTTTGTCTTTGTTTTGAGTTGTATAGCTGAATTTGTTTTTGGCTTTGGCTTTGTTTTGTTTCTTGGGTTTCCTTTGGCTTCCCTTTTTATAAAAGTTCAATCTTCACAAAAAAAAAAAAAAATCTTGTTCTCATATGTTCTTTAACTGCTCATTCTCTTACCAGCTTTGGAGAAAGACATGCACAAAGATGGCGTTATCTCCTTCCTTGCTTAGCTCCCCTGAGTACTACTTGATTAATGGTGCCTCTAAATTCCCTTCCAAATCCATAGAAATTGAGATAGACTTAGCTTTGCAGCTTCAATATTCCATATTTGCAAGGAACGCAATAACCACATATTTTGGAGGCTATCTTCCTCCAAAACCGCTTTACTTCATGCCATTTTTGTTGATATTCAATGCAGGTTATTGTTTGTAGGCACACCTCGGGATACTCCAATGGTAGTCCCACTTTTTACATTGCATGAACTTTTTCCAAGCCTAACTTGCCACCCTAGAGCTATTTCTATGACCTTGAACCTTATTTCTTTTGGAGGTATGCCTTCCTTGCCACGCCCAAGGGCTATTGTTACTATTATTGAATGGAGAAAATCTCCATGTGCCCTCCATCTCGATTTGGGATGAGTTTGGTAGTTCCACCCTTGGGAATGTCAGTTAAGTGGAAGAATTTTGGGAGTTGGGTTCACAGATTGAGGGTATAGCTTTTGCCCTTGAGAGCCAGCTTCATTTTAGAGAGCAGTATAATATTGATATAAAACAAACGCCATTAATGGTTATGAAGTGCCCCTCGAAGTGTCAATTGTAAAGTGGAATAAAAGCCAAGCAATGTGCGTCCATGGCTAGAAAGTTTACGAGTTTTATGTTTATTCTTGCATCTTCCTCCTGGTTTAAGACGTCGAAGAATCTAATCCAGATTACAAGCTCTCTGCTTTTTTGCCTTCATAGTCAACAATTATCTTTGATCGATCTGTAGTGTAGGTGGCTTGAGGCTTGCTTGGCCAGACTGAGGGCTAAGATATTTTCTCTTTGTTGCTTAGCATGTGTTGTGGGCACTAAGTTTGGTTAGTTATACATTCTTTGCTTGCTTGGCCTGGGTTGTTGGCTCTAGTTCCCTTTTCTCTAGGGGCTTGTTTCGATTTGAGTAAAGCATGGGAAAGGAAAATTTGTTTCTTAGGCGACCTTATTTCCAGGAAATTGTGGGAAAGGAAACTTTGCTTTCCATGTTTGTTTTTAAATAAGATTTTCTTAGAAAATTGGAGGTGCCTTTTACATGTGGGGCCCAAGTGAAGATGAATGGTGGCACATGTGGCATAGGGGCATGTGTGTGGCACAATAGAAGATGGACAATCGCACATGTGACACATGTGAGGTGATTGGAGATGGGCGGTGGCATGTGTTTAACTCTTGAGAAATTCATTTTCCTTCAATTGTGGAAAAATGCCTTTCTTAGGAGGGGGAAGGTGAGAAAATAAATTTGTTGATTTTCCAACAAAAAGAAGCAATGAGAAATGGTGTTTCCCATTAATTCCCACTAAAGAAGTCTTCATAAACATAGAAAATTAGTTTCATGGGAAGTGGTGTTTCCTTTCCTTTCCCTTCCATGCATCCAAACGGACCATAGGTTTTTTTCCCTAGATTGGGCCCTTTTGATGTTGTGTAGTGTTTGTAGCCGCGCGCTTGTTTTCCCTGCTGGTTGGCATTTTTTGTTGATTAATAAGCTCCTATCTTCCAACCCCTCGAATCAATTAGAACCCCTCCAAAGGCGAATGTTTGGTCCGACAGCTTCATTTATTCTTTGCAAATGATGCATTCCTGAAATTTGATTTACAATGCCCAAGCACAAACAACAGCAAATTACAACATAAAAAGTGCACCAAATTCTATGTAAACATCAAGCTATATGAATTATGTGATTGTTCCTAGGTAACAATTGTTTGTAGGTAGGGCTGTCAACAGGCAGGGCCCGGGGTCATTTCTGGCCAGCATTTTGAACTATTTGGGGGCTGGGCATATTCCAAATTTTTATTTTTCTAGGCCCAAGTGCAGCCCATTGACAATCCTACATGTAAGGCCAGTCAACAACTGATGGAAAAGATATGGGACTGGAGAAATAAAATGAGATCCGCACCTGAAGATCAGCTTGGGAGCGCATGAGCAAGATCTGATCCAGAGGAGCTGCAGTTGCTACAACAACATCAATGGAAGTGCAAGAGGAGGGGACAAACCAACCAAAAAGGAGGAGGGCAGAGTTGGGTTTGCAAGATAAGAGCAGCTCGGGCCACCAAACCCTGCATTTCCTTCGCCTCATCTTTATCTCACGACCATGGCTAGTTTCTTCTTAGTGACAAACACCATAAGCAATAACTGGAGGAAATCAAGAAAGACATTAAAATCTTGAATCCTCAATCCAAATTGTGGGAAAAACGCATCCAATCCAACGAGAACTGGGCACAAAATGAAGCAAAGCGGGGTTGAGAAATCCAAAACAAATAAAGAGAATGGTCAAGATATGTAAATGTCCACTCATACATTCCTTTTCTCCTTCTGTATTTTGTTAAACGAATGCAGTTAGTGCATGTGCATGGTCATTATTTCATGACCTTCCACAATGACAATAGGTGCATAGAGGGCACCCCAATTGAACGATCCCAACTGTCTGTTAGTTGGCCCCCAAACAAGTGCCCAAAATGTAAAAAGCTATTCGCTTGAGGCCTGGCAATCATACAGTTGGGATCATCTGCATACACTATGGTAGTTGGCAATTGCCGACTACAATTCAAGTACATGTGACTATGTGAAGATTATGCAACACAATGTCAAGCCAGGTTGATATCACTGCGACCTACCATTTCCCTTTGCTCAAATAAAGAAGCATTAATATCTCTCAACATCCCCACAACATAAGAATACTGACCCGTTCCTGACAAAATATGCAACATCCCTAGTTCATAATACTTGGTTCAGCACTCCGTAGAGGTGGAGCCCGCATTTCATTGATCCGAACCATTCATCTGCCATGTGCTGCAATGGCAACACTGTAAAGACAACCATCCAACAGTGAGCCAAAACGGACCATCCAACCAGTCCTCCAATCAAATGGACGACAATGCCCAGTGGAGGGGATCCCCATCCCACTTCCCATCCACAGCTGCACCCACCAGATGAATGGTACAGATCACCAAAAATGAGCTCCATGTGTATGGAATACCGGCCCGAATGAAAAACGCCAAATATTGTACAGAAGTAACCCCATTTGTCCCCACTATTTACCAAATTCTGTGAGAAGCCCTGAAAAAACTCTTAATCCAAAAACCCTGATGTTGTCTACAATCCTCGTTTTCAAAGATCAAATGGAAGGCATTTCAACTCCATCAAAACGAACCCAGAAATCTGGAATTTCAAAACCCTAAATTTCAAACCAACATAGAAATCTTGAATTCCAAAACCCTAAATTCTCAAACCAACAATGAAATCTCAAAATCCAAAACATTAAATGCTCAAACCAACATAGAAGTCTTAAATTCCAAAACCCTAAATTCTCAAACGAAGACAAAAATCTGGCATTCCAAAATCCAAAATTCTCAAAGCAACACAGAAATCTTGAATTCCAAAACCCAAGAAGATCGAAATTCTCAAGGGTCATATGGATGATTGTGAAATCCTCAAGTTGTAAAGAGTTTACAGGTAATCAGATTACAGGGGCTGTTTAGATGCCTGCAATTGCCTATGAATACTTTACAAGCACTTTACAGCGTGTAAAGTCATTACATCTTTCAGCTGCAATCTGAAACCTGGTTAAATGCCATGTTTCATATTACAGGTAATGGCTAGAAAGAAATTTTGAAATCTCTCTCTATCAATCTATCTATGAGATGTTCAATATTGATTTAGAGAAGATGGATTTTGTTGGAGGAAGAGAAGAAAGAAAGAAAAAGAATGAGCTGTTGAATTTATTTGGGTTGGTAGTGATTTGGGGGAGTTTTCTTTTGCAATGGATGAGATCAAACATTGGATGAAATGAAAGAGATTTTAGAGAAGTAGTGAGAAGCTACTAACAGATTTATCAACTACCTTTGATGATAGCAAGAGAGACATTAATTGCTCTCAACTACCTTTGATGATAGCAAGAGAGACATCAATTGCTCTCCATTTCTAACGCAGGACACCATGAAGAACCTCGCGTTACTATGTATCAGGAATTTCAAATAGTTTCATGAGAAAAGGGGGAGTTGATACTCTATTGGAATATGATGCTTTGCAAGGGACGCAATCCGTCTACCATAGCCTGTCTCCAACTGGGAACGGGCAGCAGCTTTGAGTGGCTGCCATGATGTATGGGTCTTATCCACACCGTCCATCCATTTTTTTGTATCATTTTAGGGGATAAGCCCAAAAATGAGGCGGATCCAAGGCTCAAGTGGACCACACCACAAGAAGCAGCAGAGATAATGATTCTCACCGTTGATACTTTTCTATGGCCCACCATGATGTTTATTTTCCATCCAACCTATTCATAAAGTTACATAAACCTGGATGAAGAGAAAACACAAATATCAGGCTCCATCCAAAACTTTTGTGGCCCCCAAGAAGCTTTCTACGGTAAGTGTTTAATCCCCATTGTGTAGTCCACGTGGGCCTTGGATCTGCCTCATTTTTGGGTCTATACCCTAAGATGATACAAAAAAATGGATGGACAGTGTGGATAAGACCCATACATCACGGTGGCCACTCAAAGTTGCTGCCCGTTCCCAGCTGGAGACGAGCGGGGTAGGACGCAATCCCTCCAATTTAATGGTTAGCATCGTTTTTGGTTCATGATACATCTAACAGACCCACAATATGCCAATTAAAGTTGAATTACATACATGTATATGGCCATTTTTTATTAAAATATAAGAGCCTAGTATTATCCATCACATTCCATCAAAGGTAAGAGGGCATTCGAATTAGTGAGCCCACTTCTGTGGCCCACCTAATGCTGGTTTAGCATAAAGGTTGGCTCTGGATTTTATTGAGATTGGCTCTCAAAACAACAATCCATCTTAAATGAAACCCCTATATGTCATTTGAAGATTTTATAGGAATTTACCTCTCCAAGCTCTCTCTGATGTAAATACCTCATGACAAGCTGTAAACACTTTACCTTATTCAAGCACAGATATTTGTTTACTTGTAACCAGTTTACAACTTAGAGCCAAACAAAACAGTCTGTAAAACACTTTACACCTCTTTTTAGGTTTTCGCTCAGTTGGCAAAGAGCACGAGACCACACAATGTGATCCGTCCACCTTGTCAGATGGAGTTCCAAAGAAAGGAGAGGAATGTTCAAGTGTGCTCATTTGCCAGGATAGACAGGCACATGCCAGCTAGAAACACGATTGATGCATTTTCCAGGTGCAACAGACTGTGAATGGAATTCATCGCCTCCATCACGACTAACGATACAGCACCTTTCGCTGGGGCATTGCTAGGGTGCGGTGGCTCCATACCGCAGTCATGCGGTGGCTGGTTTTCACCCCCGGATTGCATTTTAAACAATTAACCGTTCATGTTCTGAAGATGAATATTTAAGGCTCATATTCAAAACCAAGTTTCAGAGGTTAGGATCATCAATGAAGCATGATTATAAGACTGCAACTTCTATATGGTGGTATTAATAACATGAACAGTACCATAATGTGGCACGTGCCACCGTACCTTAGCAAATCCCGTTTCGGTGTTGGGTCTCATATGCTGAAATGATCAGATAATCGGAACCATCCAAACTCTGGAGCCTGGATTGTATGCCAGACACGACTTCTCTTGTAGAGCTCAGTTATGGCTATTGATGTGGGATTTTGAATCATGTCATTCCCTTGGCATGATCCGGATGTTCATCAGATGGGCTGCTCTGTATGGCCCAAAAGGTGGGCCGCTCCAATTATCGGTGGGCCCTTGCCTGCGTGTCAAATGTGGACCATTGCTCATTTTTTTTAAACCGTCCGTTTCTTCATAGACAGATGGTCCACTTGATGAGTGGACATGCCCCAACGTTAGTCCACAGCTTAATCATGGCAGGGAGATGATCCAGAACTTGCACACATTTCCCATTAAAAGAGAGAGAGAGATTGAAAATTAGGTATTTATTTTGAAAATTACTAATTAGGGATTCACCATTGTAAAACCCTAATTAGGGTTTCGGCATTCAACATTGAAGATGCTCGACCACAAGGGAGAGACTGAGATCGAGAGAGAGAGAGAGAGAGAGAGAGGGAGGGAGGGAGGGAGGGAGGGAGGGAGATGAGGAGACCTGAGAGAGGGAGACCAAGAGCGCTTGCGTCGCGGTGGTTGCTTCGCCGCTTGATATAGAGAGAGACCTCTTGCTTGGCACAGAGAGAGAGAGAGAGGGAGAGAGAGAGTCGGAGAGAGAAAGAAAAGAGAAACTCTTGGATTTTTCTTGGCATTTTTACCGCGATTTTTAATGCATATTTTACCAAATAACGCTTGGACTGTTGGAAATTACAATGAAGTGTTTTTTGAGGGGTGAAATCAGAAAATGCCGCATTTAATTTATTTTTTTCTTTAAAAAGTTGTAAAAGTAGAGCCTTGTGGGGTGACATGGTACACGTGTAACATCCAGTCCATCCAACCTATCCAACCCACCATGGCGATAACGTGGACAAAACATTGAGCCAATCAGAACATCGGATGGGCTACACTTGGATTGAGATATTTTAAATGGTATATATTTTACTTTTAATGGATTGGCTCACCTTTCGATTGCATCCGTCGTATGTTTTCGGTTTGTCTAACAGCATGGTCGTTGTACATCTGTTTGACAAGTTAAATTTGAGATACATACCATGTAGGCCTTAAAAATATCAACCCAAGAAAAAATATCAAATCTAGAGGGTCGTGGTAAAATCCAAGTGCTGGCGGAGAATTTTATGTTAGAAATAATTGTTTATTTCAGAGATTTTTAGATAATAATACTTTGTTAATATAGAATTTGCATTTGTATGTGTTTAATTTTAAAACTTTTAATGGAAAATCTCTTATGAGTTTTAAACTTACTAACAATTCCTCCCTATATCAAAAATATTGCTATAATAACTTTTGAGAAAAGTTATAAAGACATTCTTACCTATCATTTTACTTTAATAAGTAATAAAGAATTTTAGAACTTACATAATATATGCAGGACTACTCATCACTCAAATGCATTTGCCAAACTATAATAATCATATAAAAAAATTTATTTCGAATCGAATCACCCAATGAAGTGCAATTGAACATCATGGCAATTACATCTATTGAATGAATTAAATATCATACAAATATCATATAAGCTCTACAAATATCAAGAAGATTTTTATTTACAAAAGTATCAGGATATAAATACCTAATTAATGATGCAGTATTTTGTAAATTTCTTTTATGCAGAAAGAACTAATGATCCAGACCATTGGTGTATGCTCAGATGAATTAAAACATTGCCTCAGTAGCATCTTAGGATTGTCAGCACGTGTCACCCTCTAAGGAGCCACATGCCAAGATGATCCAATGATCTAAACCATAAATGTTTTCCATACGATGCTATTATGGCCAACGTAAGAAGCTTCCTTTGAATGGATGAGTGGACCCACCTGGTTTTCGCACATGGGGTCCGCCTTATACATGGCTCAGATGTCCAGTGGGACATGGTCAGTGATCGAGACCATTGATCCAATGAACAGTTTGGGCAGCAGTCACACTCAACTCTCAAAACTGACTGCTGGATGGTCAGAGTTGTCCAATCACTTTTTTTTTAGCGTATGGCCCATCAACATAGTGGCCCACGAGATCAACGGTCCTGATCACCAACCCTATTTCCTACCGGTACCGTACAATGGAAGAAGCCACACAAAGCTTCCATCCCTTGAGCAGCATGATAGCATTTATCTTTATGAAAATCTGATAGTATGGACCTGGGAGTGTTTGGTGGCACACAAAATCTTGATTCAAAAAGGCCGAACAAGACTGAATAGAAGCAGGGCATGTTTGATTTTTTCAGGAAAATGTAAATGCCGTGGAAATGGGCAATAATTATTTTGCAGGGTAATTACCTTCATCGCTATGTTGATTTGACTCTTACTTTTTCCAACACAAATAGAGGAGACTGCCAAATATAAGGGGGCCACCATGATGTATGTGGATTATCCACACCGTCCATCCATCATGGTAACTGATTTTAGGCATGAGCCAAAAAAATGAGGCAGATTCAAAGTTCAAGTGGACCACACCGTAGTAAAAATGTAATCGAACACTTATCGTTAAAAACTTCTTGGGACCACTATTTACTTTGGTGTGGGCCACTTGAATGTTGGATTTTTCTCATTTTTCAGCTCATGCCTCAAAATGTTAAGGTAAAATAGATGGACGATGTGGATGTGTCATGTACATGACGGTGGGGTCCACAAATTTATGTCAGTTATTTTGGACTTTTTTCAAGAAAGGAATACCCAGGTATTTTCAAACAGGTGAAATTGTAATAATGGAGTGTTTGCAAGGTATTTACCCTGAATTTGGAAAACCAATCAGGCCCTTAAGGTAAGGGTGGCAATGAGCTAGGCGACCCAACCCAGCTCTGGCTAGAGCCGTACACGAGTCAAGTTAGCTTGGTTAGCTCGCTCGACTAGACTTGAAAAACCTCGAGTCGCCTTGGTTCGAAATTGAATTCAGACCGAGTCGAGCTGATTTTTGGAGCTCGAACAAATTTCAAGCCGAGTTCGAGCTTGCCCGAGCTCGACTTGACTTGGATCGATCCTCGACTCGGATCAAATCAGCTTGGTGACTTGATTATATTGGTATTGGTGCTACTCATGGCGTGTTTGATGAAATGACTCAACGAACTATTGTTTCAGAGTTTGTGCATTCTACGTAGGATCAGTTAGTAGCAAGGAAGGAATGAATAGAAAACAAATCACTAAAAGAAAACTTTACATTATAAAACTACCTTCATATTTTGATTTTGATTTTGATTTTGCTCACCGAGTGTTTGATGAAGTAGCCGTAAAGAGTTGTTACTGTTTTGCATTATGTGCGAAATTGAAGATGCATTCAAAGTGTTTGATAAAATGCCGCACATGCTCAAACTCGGCTCATGCTGGCTCAAGCTGGCTAGACAGGCTCGAGGACTGAGTCGAGCCAAGTTCGAGCTGAGGTTAGCTATGAGCCGAGCCGAGGCAATCTATGCCAAGCTCGACTTAGATAGACTCGCTTCCAGCTAGGGCTTAGACCTAATATGTTAGCCTGTAGGCCATGCTTGGGAGCGGCATTGCACGATGGATTTCTCGTCATTTTAGCCCAGCCCAGGCTAGCCCAACCTAACTTTTACATGTACATGAAGTTAGGTTCGTGTTGAGTTTTGGTCTTGATGGCTCGGGTCCTTTCAACTCCGGGCCTTGCCTTTTGGGCCATGTCTCACCTAATTCAAGTTCATGTTAGTTCTTTGAACCTTGTTTTTGATGTTCCCATTCATGTTATTTTTACTTGATCAACGAATGAATTATGAACATTCAAATGGGAAATATGGATTTTACCAAGCGTTTCGGCTGGGGCTTCGAGGACTACTAAGTTAGGTCCATAATAGGCTTCATGGGGTTTTCCTCCTCAGTTCAGAGGTGAGGTTGTGCAGCGTAGATGTCCTAAATCTTGCTGGACCGCACTGCTCGACCGGTCAAGTATCCTGCTCGACTAGTCGAGTGTGCAGCTCGACCGGTCGAGGATGTTGCTCGACCAATTGAAGATCGCTCGACTCAAAGTCCAGCAAGCCATAATTTTTTACCTCGACCAGTCGAGGGTTACACAGATTCAGTCTGGATTTGGTGCAGACTGCATAAAATTGAGGCGGTTTTCACAAAGGTCCGGAAGGGAGTTTCCTAAACTATAAATATGGGTCCCTATGGCTATTATAAGGTATGTTAAGGCTTACTAAAGTGATTCTAGAGGGAGGGAGAGAGAGAGAGAGAGAGAGAGAGAGAGAGAGAGGAAGCTTGTGGAAGGGAGGGTTCTGCTCGTAGAGGTAATCTACTGCGCAGTTGACGTCTCAGCGCTTCTACGTCCTCGTGATCGGTGAGATCTCTCCGTTTTCTTTATTCTCTTATTGTTCATCCACTCCTGCGTAAGTGAAGAAGGTTTAATCCAAGTGGTGTGTGTTTATGGTCAGTTGGAACGTTCTACTTCGTAGTGAATTGTTGCTCTGGACTAGGTCCCGTGGTTTTTGCTTATTCGAGAGTTTTCCACATAAAATCTCTTATGTCGTGTGGTTTATGCTTTGATTTATTTCATTATTTTATTATATTTCATAATTCTAGTGTTTTTTAGGAGGCGAGATCCTTAGGTTTTTGTGCAACGCTCCCAACAAAGTGGTATCAGAGCATTCAGGTTGGTTGAACGGAGTGGGATCAAATCTGAATTATGGAAGGTGGCTCATCAAGGATAATCAGTTTCAACGGTTATAACTGAACCATATGGAAGGCTAAGATGGAGGATTTGCTTTATTGCAAGGACTTGTATGCTCCAATTCTAGGCATATCGGCAAAGACAAAGGATATGTCAGATGATGATTGTAAGAAGTTGGACCGGAAGGAGGTACGATTTATTAGACAATGGCTGTATGATTTCATATTCCACCATGTGTCTATGGAGACCTTAGCCGCTAGCCTATTGCTGAAATTGTAAGGGTTGTATGAGAGGAAGACAGCTGACAATAAGATTTTTTTGATAAGACGACTTGTGAATCACAAGTTCAAATATGGTGGTTCTGTGGCTAAACACATAAATGAAGTCAGCAACATATTGAATCAGCTCTCCACTATGAAGATGGTCTTGAACGATAAACTACAGGCTTTGTTATTGCTTAGCTCATTGCCTGACAGTTGGGAGACATTGGTAGTGTCTCTAAGTAACTCTACGTCAGATGAAAAGGTGTCCATGAAACAGATAACTAGTTGCCTCTTCAATGAGGAGATAAGGAGGAAGTCTCAGGGTCTACTCAACAAGAGGCCCTTGTGACATAAGATCAGGGGAGAGGAAAGAACAGAAAGGGCGAGAAGACCCGAGATGAATCAAGAGGCAAGTCGAGTGTCAGGAATGATGTTGAATGCTATAATTGTGGCAAGAAGGGCCACTACAAACATGAATGTCATAAGAATAAGAATTACAAGAAAGAAAAATGGATCAGATTCCACTGCAGTAGCTTCAGATGATGACGTTGTAGTTATTCTTTTAGCAGATCATGATGTTTGTTTCACTGCTACG
Organism: Magnolia sinica; assembly: GCF_029962835.1. Lineage (NCBI taxonomy): Eukaryota > Viridiplantae > Streptophyta > Magnoliopsida > Magnoliales > Magnoliaceae > Magnolia > Magnolia sinica. Next base: position 83,159,727 of record NC_080582.1, read on the forward strand.
AGTCAGGACATCGACTGAGTGATAGACTTAGGAGCCTCGTTTCATGAGACTCCACGCAGGGATTTCTTCACAAGCTACAAGTCAGGCGACTATGGGACCGTGAAGATGGGAAATTCTGACGTATCAAAGATCATAGGGGTCGGTGATATTTATGTGAAGACCGATGTGGGTTGTACATTGGTTCTCAGGGATTTCAGACTTTCGCATCAACTTGATGTCAACAAAAAGGTTGGATGATGATGGTTATGAAAGTCGATTTGTTGGTGGGCGCTGAAAGCTCGTTAAGGGTTCGTTAATCGCAACCAAAGAGAATAAGTGTTGCACCCTTTATAAGGCAAGTGATAATGTGTGCAAGGGTGGGTTGAACTCAGCGAAAGATTTAGCTACTGACATGTGGCATAGGCGTCTATGCCACATGTGTGAAAAAAAGGCTTCAGCTACTAGCAAAGAAGCGGCTCATTCCAGACGTAACATGTATACCTCTCAAAACTTGTATTGACTGTTTATCAGGGAAACAATATAGAGTTTCATTTGTTAAATCTTCTTCCCATGTTAATAAATTGCATGCATTAATTTTGATTTATTCTAATGTTGTGGTCTTATGAGAACAAAAACTTTGGGTGGGGCATTGTATTTTGTCACTTTAATAAATGATGCATTTAGGAGGGTTTGTGTTTATGCTTTGAAATCCAATAACGAGGTTTTTGGTGTATTTAAAATGTTTCATGCAATGGTCGAGAGAGGGACAAGTAGATTATTAAAGTGCATCCGCACTGACAATGTTGGTGAATACATTGGTGACTTTCATGAATATTGTAAGTCCACAGGTATACGGTATGAACAGACGATTCTCAAGTCCCCCCAGCATAATGGTGCGGCTGAGCGAATGAATCGCACCATTGTAGAGAGAATCAGATGCATGTTATCTCATGTAAAGTTGCCTAAGATGTTCTGGGGATAAACAATGCACACGGCAGTATATTTGATAAACATGTCTCCGCCAGCCCCATTGAATGGAGAGGTACCTGAGAAAGTGTGGACTGGACAAGATCCATCGTACAGTCATCCCAGGGTGTTTGGATGCAGGGCATCCGTTCACATATCAAAGGATAAGAGGTTCAAGCTCGATACAAAGATCAGGCAATATGTGATCTCGGGGTACGATGATGAAAAGTTCGGCTATAAATTGTGGGATCCGACCGAGAAAAAACTCATCAGGAGCAGAGATTTGGTCTTCTTCGAAGATCAATGCATATAAGACATTTTTAAGCCAGAGAAAACTCAGCCTAGTTCAGGTGAGCTAGAGAATATTGATCCGGTTATTCCTCTTGTGGTGCCCGATGATGGAGGAGTACAACAAGGTGTAGAGGACGAGGGAGTTCTTACAGAAGATGGACCGGTGGAGCAGCCCCCAATTGATCCGCCTATTGAGCCACTAGTGAGGAGGTCATCTAGGGGCATATATCCGTCCAGGATGTACTCGCCGCATGAGTATATTATGCTCACTAATGGGGGAGAGTCAGAAGATTATTCTGAGGCCCTAGCCGACGAGCATAAGGGGGAGTGGTTGAAAGCTATGCAAGAGGAGATGAAATCCTTGCATAAGAACCACACTTATGATATGGGAAAATTGCCTAAGGACAAGAAAGCTCTGAGCAACAAGTGAGTGTTTAGAAATAAGAATGAGTAAAAGAATTCACAAACGAGGTTCAAGGCCAGACTTGTGGTGAAAGGGTTTGGTCAGAGGAAAGGTATAAACTTCGAAGAGATATTCTCACCGGTAGTGAAGATGACATTCATACGGGTGTTACTTGGGTCAGCGGTTAGCATGGATATGGAGATAGAGCAGTTAGATGTTGAAACTGCCTTTCTCCATAGTGACCTGTAAGAAGAGATCTACATGTATCAACCAGAGGGGTTCGAAGTCAAGGGCAAAGAGCACATGGTGTGTAGGCTAAGGAAAAACTTGTATGGGCTGAAGCAAGCTCAAAGGTAATGGTACAAGAAGTTCGACTCGTTTATGTTAAAGCATGGATATGACAGAATGAAGTCAGACCACTATGTGTTTACACGCAAGTTCTCAGATGGTGATTTCTTAATTCTGTTGTTATACGTTGATGACATGTTTATCATGGATAAACACATCAAGAAGAATGACAGGTTGAAACAGAAATTGGGCAAGTCGTTTGCGATGAAAGACTTGAGCCCGTTTAAACAGATCCTGGGAATGAAGATAGCCCGTGATAGAAGTAGCAAAAAGTTTTGGTTGTCACAAGAGCGGTATATTGAGAAAGTCCTACAGCGGTTCAATATGAATGCAGCGAAGCCGGTCAGTACTCTACTGAATGGTCACTTCAAATTGAACTACAAGCAGTGTCCAAAGACAAAGGCATAGATGGATGAGATGAGGAAGATACCCTACGAGTCAGCTATAGGAAGTTTGATAATGTTATGGTATGTACGCTCCCAAACATAGTATATACGGCTGGTGTTGTCAGACGGTATCTTGCCAATCCTGGCAAAGAACATTGGGCAGCGGTGAAGTGGATACTGCGGTATCTAAGAGACTTGTCTAGGTTGAGCCTATGCTATAGTGATGAAAGACCTGTATTAGAAGGCTATACAAATGTAGATATAGCAGGTGACATAGACTCCAGGAAGTCTACATCGAGGTTCATGTTCACGTTTGTAAGGGGATCGGTCTCTTGGCAGAGCAAGCTACAGAAAGTTGTAGCATTGTCAACGACAGAGGCCGAGTACATCGCGGTCACAGAGACATGTAAAGAGATACTTTGGATGAAGAGGTTCCTACAGGAACTTAGCCTGAAGCAGGAGCAACACGTGGTCTATTGTAATAGTCAAAGTGTTATACACTTGAGCAAGAATCTAAGTCAGCACTCCAAGTCGAAGCATATAGAGATTCGATATCACTAGATCGGGGATACTTTGGAACAGAAGGTGTTATAGCTTGAGAAGGTCCACACAGACAATAATGGGTCAGACATGATGATTAGGGCATTGCTCAAGGGCAAGTTTGAAGTTTGTAGAAACCTGACTGGCTTGAAGAAGACGAATTCCTCCTGAGTCGGAAAGGGAGAGATTTGATGAAATTTTCCTCCTCAGTTCAGAGGAGAGGTTGTGCAGCGCAGATGTCCTAAATCTTGATAGACCACGCTGCTCGACCGGTCGAGTAGCCTACTCGACTGGTCGAAGGGAGCTGCTCAACCAGTCGATTGGGCTGCTCAACGGGTCGAGGACGCTGCTTGACTCAAAGTCCAGTAAGCCATGATTTTTGGCCTCGACCGGTCAAGGACCCGACTTGACTAGTTGAGGGTTACATAGATTTAGTTTGGATTTGGTGCAAACTGTGTAAATTTGAGGCGGTTTTCGCAGAGGTGTAGAAGTGAGTCTCCTAAACTATAAATAGGAGTCCCTAGGGCTATTATAGGGTATGCTAAGGCTTTCTAAAGTGATTCTAGAGGAAGAGAGAGAGAGAGAGAGAGAGAAAATAGAAAAAGAGGAGGCTTGTGGAAGGGAGGGTTCTGCTCGTAGAGGTGATCTACTGCGCGGTTGACGTCTTAGCGCTTCTACGTCACCGTGATCGGTGATATATCTTTGTTTTCTTTATTCTCTTATTGTTCACCCAGTATTGCGTGAGTGAAGAAGGTTTGATCCAAGTGGTGTGTGCTTGTGATCAGTTGTAATATTCTACTTCATAGTGAATTGTTGCTCTGGACTAAGTCCCGTGGTTTTTACTTCTTTGAGGGTTTTTCAATTAAAATCTCTTGTGTCATGTGGTTTGTGCTTTGATTTATTTCATTGCTTTATTATATCCCATAATTCTAGTGTTTTTTTGGAGGCGAGATCCTAAGGTTTTTATGCAATGCTCCCAACAAAGCCTAGGCCTAATATTTCACATAGGACCTGGGCCTAGCCTGGCCAGCACAAACCCAGCCCATTACCATTCTCCGCCTTCAGATCTGGTCATCCACCTATTCGATCAGAAGCGCATGTATGGTCCACTATATAAGTGTTTTCACAGTAGGTGTTCTTCACAGTGGGGCAATGGATAAGTGTTGATCTAATATGAAGTGCATGTTGTAAGATTAATGGGGGATAATGGATTATCTATGCCTTAATTATGAAAATCATAAACTGAATAATTGAATCTTAAAGGCATACGCTTTAGATGATTAATATGTGAATTGATGTATTTAGTTATCTATATATGTCATTTTGCACGTCAAAAATTTTTCAATAAAATTAGAGTTTTTGTTGGTGTGGGTTTGAGACTTTGAGGACCAAAATATATTTATAAAAGAGGGCTTTTGAAGTTTTCAACTCATTACAACTACTCTCTTAGGAGTCTCACATTTGATGAAGTCCCATCACAACTATAGCGAGGTCTACTAGTATGCTCAATTTAAATATCCAATATTTAAATCCTCCAAACCATTGATCGCATATGACCCACTTAGGGCCTGTTTGGTTTTTTAAAGCAAACGTAAATATCCTATAAATGAGTAATTATTATTATTTCACTCGTTTGAAAATTCTTCAGGGTTTCTGTCTTGTAAATCAGTTTAAAAGTGCTAGTTTAAATTTATAGACCCCACTATGATGTATACGATATATCCATTCAGTCCATTCATTTTACCACAACATTATGAAGCATGAGCCAAAAAAAAAGGCAAATCCAACATTCAAGTGGCCCCACACCAAAGTAAACAGTGGCCTTAAGAAGTTTTCAATGGTGAGTGTATAATTTCTTTTTTCTTATAGCATGGTTTACTTGAACTTTGAGTCTGCCTTGTTTTCTGACTCATGCCTTAAATTCAATTGAAATAATGGATAGACGGTGTGAATAATTCACATATATCATGATGGGCCCCACATATATTTTTGGGCAACTTCGATTTTAGTGTTAAAAAAAATAGGAGTCAAATCAACCCTAGGGAACGATGAGATAATTACTCTACGAAGTAATTATTACATATTTGCAATGCATTTATGGTTACTTTGGAAAATCAAACATACTTTTAATAAAAGTCTTACACACCTGGAACCCACTAAATGGAGGGCCTATACTGTTAATTGGGCTTATTTTTTTCACAAGCAATCTTAACTCATGTGATATGAATTGTTCCATGTGATTTCTCATTGGTGGCACATCAGCTGTTAGTGAAATCCAAACATGTCATATTTAAAATAAAATTACTCTAAATATTATTTTTAGAAAATACTAGTTAAATAGCAATTTTCATGTCACCCAAACATACCCTAGAGTACGAATTTATTCTTAGATGTTACAGTGCCCAATTATTACAAAATTACCCTCATTGCTTAGTGGGCCCCACATTCAAACATACCAAAAAAAAAAAAAAAAAAACTCACCAAAACACCTGAAATTTCCTCTGCAGTTTCTCTGTAGACTATACATTGCATTGCCTGTAATTATCCAACTAAAAAAAAAAAAAAAACCTTCCATCCACACTCACATTGAGGAAGAAGAAGAAGGAAGGGCGATCTCGACGGTTCCGTTGTAGATAAGCTCCTCGATCATCTCTTCAATGTACTCATCATCGACCCGATTAATTTCTTCCATTTTCACTTTCGCAACTGCCTTCGGTTCTTGCCGAGAAGTCATGCAACATCTTTGTAGCTTTGCCGTGAGTGCCGCTGACAAAACCCGCGATCGGTTCAGCTCGTTGGGCTCGAATGGGAAGTTGGTCCGTGCTCGTGGGCCGCACATGAGCCAGGCGGCTTCGTCGTAGGCTCTCGCCGCCTCCTCGGCGGTCTCGAAAGTTCCCAACCAGATTCTAGTCTTTCTGCACCAAGAAGCAATGGAATTTGGATTAGTTCTAGTAACAAACAGGTCGAAAATCAAAGAAAAATTATTGTATTTTACGTGAATTTGAGGGAATTACAGCAATGGGTGGCGGATTTCAGACACCCAGGAGCCCCAATGCCTCTGTCTCACTCCTTTGAATCTCTGTAATCTAGCCATGGCTCTGAGAGAGAGAGAGAGAGAGAGAATGATGATGTTTCTTTTATGTTTTGGGGGTTGGAGGGGGATGGTTGGATTTGAATGAAAGTTGAGGACTTGGTACTTTTGTAGTGTGAGTGGGCCACCTTTTTTTTAACAAGTGGGGTCCACCTTTCTTTTGATTTTATGAAATGAAATGGTCTAGCATGCCACGTGAAACTAGCTGCTTGTGGGGCCCATGTGGTTCATGCATGTCATCCAATCCATCCGGCAGGCGTTTCCCCATTAGGATGGGCCAGAAATGATAACGATTTAATCATCATGTGGGCCACAAGTGGGCCCCCCACTCCAATCAGGCGACGGATGGTATGTATGAATAGTTAAATGCTACATAATGATGTGGTCCAATCAGATTACAATAAACATAAAATTTTTGTTTATGGCAAACTGGGAATATAAATTCTTTCTAAAAATGTAATGGCTTATTCATCCACGGCTTCACTAGATTAAGCTTGATTTAAAGGGGGGGTGGGGCCCACACCGTGATGTGTGCATGGCATACAATCCATCCATCATGTGCACTCCTTCGTGTTCTCCTTTTGAGATCAAGAATAAGGCCGGCCCAAAAACTCAGGTGGGCCATATTACCTAAAATCATGCCTAAAACCTATAAAATCACATGGTGTGGACCACCTGAACTTTGGAATGGACTAAATTCTATGGAAACTATTCATCATGGCATATCTCGTATTATGAATGGATTGGATGGTATATAAAAATAAGGTGGGCCGGTCCACATTTGGTGTGGACCATAACAAATGTTCCATGTGGTGTGACCCTAATGGGTTTCGGATCGGGCTAGTTTTTGGTAAGTAGATATATAATAGAGGAACACACCTTTTGGACGGATTGGATGGAGACATTACATCATTTTGGGCCCCACACAGTGCATTGTAGAAAATCTTATTTTTCAACAGAGGATCCGGCCTCGTATTCTTCAGGTTAAACAACCAGCTGCAATGATAATCGGGGAGTCATTTGATAATTGATGCTCTGTCAGAGTACAAAGCTTGATACGCTGGCACTAATAATAGTATGCGTGGCACGTAATAACTTAAATTAAACCAAATAAAATGTGGAACTCACAGTCACTTGGTCACATTCCAAAAATCAGATTTGTTGATCAATCAAAGCCGCTGATTCGTATATACTCGCATACCTTTCATTTTTAACCGTCCAGTAAATGTCCACCAATCCAAATGTCAGATAATCAGATAGCTTGGCCGTTTGTTCATTACATCTAAACTGAGATCTATAATCTGGACAGTTTAATTTAAATTTATTTTATGCCACGTATGTAATTTGAAGTGCCTGAGTATCATGCATCACATTCGTCCAGAGTATCAAAGTTTTTCACATGCTAAATTTAGAATAATCACATGTGGGCCCAGCAACTGAGCGGAATCTCTGAAAAAAATATGCATATGAGTAGATCATGTGGCTGATTAGATTTGCGTGTATCCAGACCGTCCAAATTGTGGGGTTGTATCTGGATTTGGGAGATCTCAACCTTTTGATTTTGCTTGTTGAATTTGGTCATTGATCATGTTTGTTTTAACTGTCCATTTGATGGCCACCGTTAGGATGGTTGGGATCAGCCCATCCGTATGAATTTTACACTCTGCTTTATCCGCAATAGGTCCCGTGATTTGGATGGTCTGGATTGACGATCATGTATGCCACGTGTACAACACAAATTGCCAATTGCCTAAACGGTGGGCAACACATACTGTAGTCAACCACCATGGATCTTATTCTGATTTTGTGTCGGTACGTAATCCATGGAAGCCGATTGTCTGTGGCGGTTGGCACAGGGATTGCCTTGTAGCACGACGTGGCCAGATCTGTGGGGACTATCATGAAGTGTGTATTTTATCTACGCCGTCTATATGTTTTTCCATCTCATTTTAGGGCATGAGCTGAAAAAATGATATATTCCAAATCTCAAATCGACCACACCACAGAAAAAAGTGGGGATTGAACGGTCACCGTTGGAAACTTCCTGGGGCCACGGAAGTTTTGGATAAGCTTAAATTTCTATTTACGTTCATCCAGGTATGTGTGACCTTATGAATGGGTTGGATGGTAAATAAAACAAACTGGTTAGCCTAGAAATTTTGCAACAGCAAGCACTCAATCCTCACTGTTTTATGTGGTGTGGTCCACTTGAGCCTTTGATGTAAATTTTTTTTTGGAATTGTTTACTAAACTTATATGGAAAAAGGATGGACGGTGTGGATAAAACAAATAACCACTGTGGGCCTCACAGATCTTGGGCCACGTCATGCCACAGGGATAGCCGCTACAGGCAATCCGCTTACCCAATCTATGGGGAATCGTCGGTACCTCGAGCGAGGTCTTGCACAGTGTACTTGGGTTTTCAATTCTGACGAGTGGGTCCCACTTTAGTAATCCAGACCATTGGCCTATTGGTCCATAACATGGATAGATAAACACAAAAATTCTTTCTTGGTAGGACAATCTCAGCCTTTCAATCTGGCCTAAAAACAGATTGTTAAGAACGGAAATACTAAAACAGTCCACGTTCACTGAGAACAAAGTCCATGGACACGAGCTAGGACCTTACCATCCTTGGTTCTTTTGACGCCGCTCCATCCACGGTGGGAGACAACAGACCAATGGTCTTGATGACTGAACCATAGGCCCCACTTGCTATAGTCGTAACCCGTGCAGAGCCACGGTTGGTCGTGAGTGGAACTGTACACAGTACATCCGGACGCGGATTTCCTAGGAAAGCCTTTCGCAGGAAGTTCCTGCACAAGGATTCTGGGTGGGGCCTACTGCAATGTTTGTGAGAAATCAAACCCGTCCATCAGTTTTTCGACCTCATTTTAAGACATTCTACGAAAAATGAGGAGGATCCAAAACTCAAGTGAGCCATAGGAGATGAATAAGTGGGGAAAGGAATACCTACCGTTGAAACCTTCCTAGGCTCCACCTTGCTGTTTACATGCCATCTAAACCGTTTATAAGGTCATTTTCACTCAGATAAAGTGAGAACCAAAAAAAAAATTAGACCGTTAAAAAACTTTCATGGCCATGTAAGTGTTTCAACGATGGTCACTAAATATCTACTGTTTCATCTCGTGTGATCCACTTGACTTTTGCATCATCCTCATTTTTGTTTTCATGTCATAAAATGGGCTTCCAAAACGGATAGAGGGGTTGGATTTCTCAAAAACATTTAAGTGAGCCCCACAGAATCCTTGCGTAAGAACTTCCTGCGAAAGGCTTTCCCAGGAAATCCACGTCCAGTACATCCAGGATATTCTATATAGGCTATACAGAAAAGCGAGAGCTTCTTTGTAAGATGAACAGTCGCATGCTAAGCTTACCAAACTACACCCAAGTCATGAAAAATGTGGACCCCACCATGTAGATTATCTGGACTGAAAATCACATCCATTCACTTATCATACAGGCCACACTTGTGCATGGATCAGATCATGGATCGGCCAGGATTTTTTTTTCACACTAGGTAATCTTGATGTTGAGGCCCACTTTTTTCATGGTTTGGATTTCCCACACATGTGACAAAATGGCGGGAAAATTGATGCAGAATGACATGCATTGCATCCTATATGGTTGTATATCTTTCGGTAATTTTGTGTGAGAAGTTGGTTGTTTTCGTTTGGACTTGGCAATTTCAGTTAGGTGGATCCGTGACTGTGGGACCACCGTGACATATGTATTATATATCTACGCCGTCCAATCGTTTTTTCAGAATATTTTAGGGCGATAACCTAAAAATTAAGTAGATCCAAATATAAAGTGGACCACACCATAGGAAACAGTGGTTATGTAATGCCTACCATTACAAAGTTCATGGGGGCCATGAAAGTTCTTTTTCAAGCTGATATCTGTGTTTTTCCTTCATCCATGTATTTTTGACCTTATCAATGGCTTTGATGGAAAATAAACATTACAGTGGGCGCTAGGAACTTTTAATGACGGTCGTTCAATCACCACAGTTTCCTGTGGCGTGGTCCACTTGATTTTTTTATCTTCTTAATTTTTTGCATCATGCCCTAAAATGACCTATAGAAACGGATGGACGGAATGGATATAAAAAATCTACATCAAAGTGGGCCCCACAGTAACTGATCCACCGAGCTCGGTGGCTCCTCGGATCCACCGAATCCGCGTCCCGGTTTCAAACAGCCACATGATTTCGTTGATGTAAGCCATATGCAAGTGTTGTACGGCTCCTTTTACCCCTTTGTTGGTGGGCCACACTCAAATGAGTATCAGATGGAGGGAAAAACACCAGCAAGCTTGATAAAATGTTGCAATCATCATTTAGTCATGTTCATCATAATCATCATTAGCATTTATTTAATGGGCCCGGGTGCTATTAGCCCAGCTGGACCTCACTGAGGTGCTACAGCCCCCATCCACCGTACATCTGGCAAACCTCCATACTAATTTTGGACCTTCCAAGTTACAGGAGACACTGGGATGGAGGATAGCTCGAAAATAAATTTGATCGGGTAATCCTGACCGTCCAATTTTGCTAGTTAAATTTGGACCTTGGACCATTTTCTTTATAACCATCCATTTGATGGCCGCCAATTGCACGGTTATGATAAATCAATCAATGTGGATTTCCGGGCATCCTCAATCGATAATGGGGCACAAGATTTGAACAGTCTGGATCGGCATACGTACGTGCCACATGTACGGTGGAGGTTGGATGGATGTTTGGAGAGGAATTACATCACACCAAATCGAGGATGATAGGGATTGGCAGCCTTCGCTTTTTATATATATATAATAAATAATCCCCCATTTTTTATTTTCTTGTCCTTTTCTTTTTTAAAATAATAGGAAGAATTATCCTTTGTGTATGATGTACACTAGAATTCTGTGTACAGCCATCTCTACCATCCATTTGGAGTTCTTGATCTTCCATCGAGGCCATCTAATCAATGGGCCACTTCTTGAATGGATTGTGTATCTGAAATCAGACCAATTATTAATCCTGGCCGTCTGACTGATTGAGAATTTTGTAAACCTTCATGGATCTTTCAAGTGGGGGCTACTGATCAGAGAATTATAGATTGTGGACCATCCAAGACCTGGCCCATTGATTAAACGGTCAGTGTACCAACTGATTATTCTCAAGAGTATCTATAGTGTGCTCAGGTTTTTGATTTGTACAAGTGAGGGCCCATATTTCTTTGATCCACCCGTTGATCTTATTAGACCCTTTTTGGACGGTCCACGCACCAAAAATCTCCCAGATTTCTTGACCTTTCAGTTTGCATCCAGCAAATAAACGGTTAAGAAAGAATACAATAAATGGTCCATCCAACGTAAAAAGGCGAAAGATTTGATGGCTAAGATCTTCCTGTCTGGGGTTTTTTTTTAGTGCGTGGACCACCCAAGTTGGGGCCCATCATATCAACGGCTTGGGGAAAGATGGGCCATACCCGTACAATCTGGAAATTGAGTGCACTGGAGAAACTCTCGTGCAGTGATTTTTACCAGTCTATTCCAAAGGAGATGATCTAGTGCTGAACATGCCTCCATGTTATTGCCACAGACGTAGAAAATGGACAAGATCCGAACCGTTCATTCAGTAGGCCCAATTTTGAGTAGGGCTTAACCCAAAAATCATGCTGTTTGGATGAAAATGGACAGTGAGAGTAGAAAACCTTCAGTGATTCGCATTCGATGAACAAGATCATCTATAGATGGCTAGGATAGTGGGGTCAAAGACATCCTTCAGTCATCACACAAATAGTGGTGGATCCCACGGGATGAATGGTTTGGATCATCATAAATATTTTCCACGTGTACGATTCACGATGTGGAGGCACACCAAAAAATAGAATAATTTACAGGGATTAGGGAATAAGAAGAAAAGAAAAATTTTCATAATGACATGAACCGATCACATGCACCCGTTTTCCCAGCACATGAGTTGCTCTTCCCCCAATCTCTCGTGCAAGAGTCCAAGCAGGTGATGGGAGGAAGTGGGCCCCACTCCCATGTGTTCTTTTGCTTGATATTCAAAAGGGAGAAATGGACCATCAGGCAAGGCACGTGCGAGAGCGACAGCAGACACGTGTGTGGCTTGATTCAGCACACAGCACCGACGTCAATACCGTGTGCGAAATCGGACTGCGGATCGAGTTACTCGGTACGCTCTTATCGCAGTGAGTAAACTCTGTTGGCCACTGTGAATGTATGTAGTTGATCCAAGGCGTCCATCCGTTTTTACAGATCATTTTATGGGTTGAGCCCAAAATTGAAGCATATCCAGTGACCAAGTGGACCATGCCACAAGAAACGGTCGGAATAATGATTTCTGCCGTTGAAACCTTACTAGGCCCCACGGTGGTGTTTATTTGTCATTCTAACCTCTTCCAACGATCACACAAACATTGATGAAGGTAAATCACAAATATAAACTCGATCCAAAACTTCCGGACGAAGAAATTTTCAATGGTAGAAATTCAATTCACACTGCTTCATGTGGACTATAAATTAATTGTAACTTTTGATCCAGGTATCTTTACTGCTCACCAGACCGAGTATCATGAACCGAAGCAACACGAGAACCCGAGGACGAATTCTTTTGAAGTGGAGGGGACTAATATAGAGCGGGTTACGGACAGTTTCATGTCCAAGATGGACCAGAGAAGGCCCGATTAGAGTTAAAAGTTATATATTAAGACTTTCAGAACCTTAAAACATGCATATCTCGCAAATTGGAATGAGTTACTTGACGTACCATATGTGATTTTGGGGTAGGACGAGCTACTTTAGCCAACCAACCTGGCACAGTCGAGTTGCCCACACCGAATTTGCAAGAGTCCATCTTATTGATAGCCAAATTCCATATTTAGTTCCATTTTTACTATAAATAGTAAGTTTTAGTTTGATTATAACTCTTCATCAATCGGCTTTAGGAGTTATGTCCAACATGAAAAGAGTGCTTAGAATAATTAGAGAATAACTTAGTGAAAGCCACATAGGACACTATAAAAGTAAATTTACTATTTATAGTCAGTACGAATTTTTAGGAGTTTTATTTATAGTTTGCTTCTGATTCATGGCCTAATATCCCTATTTAAAGGGTTGTGAACTCATTTATTTCATTAATCAATTAAATTTCAATTTTATTAGAATTTTATTTCTAATTTTATTGCTTTTTCCTCGTGGATTCGAAAAGTCTCTGTGAGGAGTCTAGAGAAACTCCGTGAATTCGGAGTAGTTAGCCTTGAGGAAGATGGTGATCGACCTCATCACGCTCATCCCCGTGTCAATTGGTATCAAAGCGATGACTCTCCTCGGACTGATAGCAACTAACGACAAAATGGACCAAAAATCTATAGATGGTGATTGAGGGAATCGTTATCTTTTGGAAATAATGGAAGCTTTCTACCGGAGAGAGTCCATTGACCATGCAAGGGTTGCAAGCAACCTCAACCATATTCAAAGCGCTAATTTCGCCTCGAGTTCAAAGTGTCGCTCAACCGCCCGTGGTCGCCTACAACACAACCCCGATTTCAGAAAGCAATACCATCAAATGATGGTAAATCGCAAGCCACCACTTCGATCATGAGGAAGCCGTTATACATGTCAAAGGTAGAAATAGAATTACAACGAGGTGCACTGTACCAAAAAGTCCGTAATGTGATCATCGATGTCGAGCAGTGAGAATCTCGTGTCGAAAATAATGGCGGAAAATCGCAATCGAAAAGAGAAAAGTATCAATCTCCGTACATGCTTGGATGAATCAAAGAGATCAACAAAAAAGTAACGAACAATGCACCATCTCGTTTTCAATTGGTAAAAATTATAAGGATTAAGTACTTTGTAACGTAATCGACATGGAAGTTTGTCATATGTTACTTAGTCGACTATAACAAAATAATATTGATGTTATTACTACGCATAGAGGTCAAGATAACGTATTAAATTTATTAAAGATGGTAGAAAAATTGGCCTCGTTCTATGAGAACGGAGAACCAAGCTAAGACTTCTAAAGTTGAGGAACAGTTTCTCACAATTGAATAGACTTTTGTTAAATAATATGGGGAAACAAGAGATATATATGCATTAGTTGAAAAGAAAGAATATATGAAGCTAGTGATCACCTATAGGATTTGAAACAAGTGTTGCAGAGTTCAAAGCGATTGTACTCAATGAACTCCCCGATAAATTGCCTCCCATACGAGATATACAAAACCACATCAATCTTGTCACAGGATAAGTTTGCCTAATTGCCCACATTATCGGAAAGAATGTGAGCTTGAAGGCAGGAGTGAAGGAATTGATCCATACTAGCTAAGTCAATGAGAGCATGAGTACATGTATTGGTCAACTTAAGAGCCTAATGTCAAGTAAAAAAATGGCTAATAAACATCGGCATTAAAAGTTATCTCATAATCATGAACCAAGTCCCTTTAGTAACTCGAGGATAAGTTTTTTCCAAGTAGGAGGGGTTTGATGTAGAAAGTGTCACATATACATTCCTAGCATGGTTGACTAAAAGAAGGTGGACCATAAATTGATCATAGCTTTTGATCCGGGTATCATTACGGCGCATCTGACCAAGTATTATGAACCAAAGCAAAGACGAGAACTTGAGGATGAGTTCTTTTGAAGTGGAGGGGATTGATGCAGAGCGGGTCACTGACACTTTCATGTCTAAGATGGACCGGAGAAGGCCCGATCAGGGAAGTTATAAAGACTGTCATAACCCTAAAATAGGCATATCTCACAAACCGTAATGAGTTACTCGACATACCATGTATGATTTTAGGACAGGAGAAGTTACCTTAGCCAACCAACCCCGCTATGCGGTTACCCACTCCAAATTTGCGAGATTCCATTGGATCGATGGCCGAATTCCATGTTTAGTTCCGTTTTTATTATAAATAGAAGTTTTAGTTTGATTATAACTCTTCATCCGTTGGGCTTTAAGAGTTGTGTCTAACATGAAAAGTGCTTAGAATAATTAGGAGAATGACGTGGTTAAGCCACATAGTACTATAAATACAAAATTTACTATTTATAGTATGTTACGAATTTCTAGGAGTTTTAGTTATAGTTTGCTTCTAGTTTTTCTCCTATTGCTTAGTATCCCTATTTAAAGGGTCTATAAACCCACTATGATGTATCTAATTTATCTGCTAGTTCATTCATTTTTCCTAGCTCATTTTAGATCATGAATCAAAAAAATATGTAGATCTAAATTTTAGATAGATCAAATCATAAAAAATAATTGTGATAGAACGCCAGTCGTAACAAACTTAGTAAAGTCTACTATAATATTCATTTGCCATCCAACCTATTAATTCTTCACCGTTTTTAACCATTCAAATCGCACCCAACCCGATCTGACTCAGTTTCTCTGAACGAGTTGAACGCAGTTCGGGTCAGACCAATCGTGTGTCGGGTCGAATTGAGTCCTATGTTCCGGACTCGGTCCCGGATCGGAACAGATTCGGGTCAGCCCAGTTAGATTTCGGACAGGATCGGGTTAGCCCTAATCCGATCCGACTCGGTCCGATGCCCACCTCTAGCAACAAATTAGGGTCGCTGGGAGCCTTGGCCCACTTAGGTAACACACAGGGAATTATTACATGCGTTCCAATGCACAGTAACTACCATACCGATGTTTGAGGGCCGTCCAATCTAGCCTCATCATGTTTCAGGGAGCCACACCAAGGGCAACAGCGGGGCCGTTAAGGAGGGTGAAGCCCAACCATAAACACTTCGAGATTGAATGTGGGGTCCACCGTGTTATGCATCTGCAATCCAAACCAGTCATCAGGTGGGTACCAACAGGATGAAGGGGCAGAACAAAACTCAGGGCATTCCAAACCTCAAGGGGGCCACATCGAAGGAACATATAAGATTTAATCCTAGTTGTACATTGATCCCAGCAGCGTGCACCACCCGAGCTTTGAATCACGATAATTCCCACTGTCTGGATTCCACGTATACAACACAGGGAGTGCCTCGCTGCCCGAAAGCATGTGAACATCCCCTACCAGTATGTGGATTGCCTGCGACCTCATGGAGGCCACCCTGATGTTTGCAAGAAATCCACCAGGTCCATCCGTTTTGCCAGCTCATGTCAAGACATGAGCCTAAAAATGAGGCAGATCCATAACTCAAGTGGGCCACATGACAAGAAACAATGGAATTGAGCACTTACCCTTGAAACATTTAGGGGCTGTAGAAGATATGGTTCTGGCTAATATTTTAATGTTTTCAGTTCCTCCTTGTGGGACTGCCCTTGTGAACGGTTTGGATGTCATATAGACATCATGTGGACACCTTAAAGGCTTTAACAACACACATTTCTCTCTCTACTTTGAGTTGCGGATCTGTCTCATTGGGATTTCTCACAAACATTATTCCTCACCACTGCTTTAAAGGCATACCTAGTTGAGAAGCCATTGTTATAGGCTTCATGCCCTATTTTTCTTAATGGGATTGGAATAGAAGCTTCTGTTAGGATTGGTGACCTAGCCCTCTTCATATAGAAGTTTGAAACCCACCGAAACTCCTCATCCTAATTCTATACACGAATTTGGTAATTCCGGTCCCAGTAGAACATTGTGTATGTGACATAGTTATAGTGCATCACTCTTTATATGATTTTAAATGTATCACAACTTAGTGGGGTTCACTAATACTCTCAATCCCCCGTTCAATCGGGCCTGGGGCGTGTTTGGACAGACGGATTGGAAGGAATTGGAAGGTAAAATCTCGGGATATGTCAAACATGCCGAGCAGACCCGGTAAACTTGTCCTAGGATATAGCAAACCCATGGATCTTAAACCAATCCACCGACATCACCATCATTACCTTAAAATTGATCCCATCCCTCCTATTCCCGTTCAATTGTGCCTAGGGTGTGTTTGGGACGGATTGGAAGGGATTGGAAGGTAAAATCCCGGGATATGCCGGGCGTGCCAAACAGACTCGGTGAACTTGTCCCGGGATATAGCAATCCCATCATTACCTTAAAATCCATCCCATCCCTCCTAATTCCATGGGATCTGTCCAATCAAGCAGGCCCTTAGGGCAATCCAGATCGTTGATCAATAAGGTCCACCTTATTTAATTCCTACAATCCACACATGTGCTAATGTTCTGCAACCTGGACAAAAAATCTCCAACCATTTCACTAGATATGCTTCAGCTGTCCACACATATAAGGAATTGAAAATTGATAGAATTTTTGTTTGAATTATTTAGAAGGGTGTGTAGAACTTGCAAATTCAAAAGGAATCAAACAAGCAACCGATGAATTCTTTCTATAAGAAGTTGGTTTTGGATACCGAGTTGAATTCTTCATCACATGATATGATAAAATATCTAAGATTAATTTGGGAAGGCTACCTACACCAATCTGTTTCTTTTAAACGGTGGGTTCCACCGTTAACCCACCATTACATATGATGTGGCCCACATAAGCTTTGGATGACCCTCATTTTTTGCTTCTGCCCTAACCCTGTTGGGCAAAATTGATGAACAGTGTGGATTTATCACATCATAGCTGTGGGGCCCACTCTTTAAAAAAAAAAAACAAAAACAAGTGATGACGCACCTCACCCTCAAACTAGCCCTCTCCTCCACGACTCCCTCTCATTCTCACTTCTCCGCTGTACGGTTGCGGATGTGAACCCATCCACTATGCATGATATCATCATGGTGGGACCCACTAATCAATCAAAACCATCCAATGGACTCCCAACCCACTAACTCACCTGACATTATTTTTATACCCCATTTTCTTATGCTATCTAGAGAAAACGAGAGAGAAAATCACAAAAGAAAGATTGTGAGTAGAAAAAAGAGAGATCAGGAGAAGGGAGAGTAGCCGTGAGGGTTCAACATTGAGTTCATGATCAATCCAAGTCAATACACATAGAAATTAGCATCGCTTCAGATTATTTTCCTTCCATTACACAATTTTTCCATAGCAGGTAGGTGATCAATCCCTATTAAAAGATTCATAAGAAATTGCCTTATATAATCTAGACATTGAAAGATTCATAAGTAATTCTCTATTGAAGGATATTCTTTATTTGACTACTGAACCAATGCAATTATTTTATTATTAATTATATTATATATTATATAATTATTTTATCTAGTGGTGATGATGAATATTTATTATGTGATCAATTATTTTTTACTGCAATGATTCTTACGGGTGCTCCGCCCTAAAATTTCCTAAAAGGATCAGTACACACGGGTGCACTGCCCTGGGCTTTTGTCCCTAAAAGGTTATACCGGTGCTCTGCCGATGGTCATACCCTAAAAGGTTAACACCGGTGTTCTGCCGTGGGTCATCCTCTAAAAGGATCAGCACACATGAGTGTTTTGTTCACTCCAATCTTAGTATTTTTAGAAAAGTTATGTTAAAAATTTATTCATTTCATATTCATGAATGTTAAATTATTAACTATGATTTTACATCTAATGTTCGCCTTATTTTGATTAATATGTCGAGGTTAAATTTAGTAATATTTGTGAGACTTTCAACTCGGGATTGATGTGATCCTATTCAGTTGTCAACTCATTATGTTTTAACCATTTCAAGTTATGAATATTTTAAAGATGCAGGGTACTACTATTAATAGTGGAGCATGGAATGTGGTTAGATGCACGTGGCATGTCATTGTACATAGAATAAATTTTATTTTATTTTAAAACTCTGAGTGTAGTAATGTTTGGGCTTGATTTTCTTACTTCAAGTTAAGTTAAATAATTATGCATCGATATTGATTATGTAATTAGATATTTTAATTTGTGTTTGGATTTTAAAGTGTTGGGCTATGGTGTGAAAAAAGAAAATGAAATGCATATGAAATTGTCATACTTTATTTGAATTCTTTCTATAAGAAGTTGGTTTTGGATACCGAGTTGAATTCTTCATCACATGATATGATAAAATATCTAAGATTAATTTGGGAAGGCTACCTACACCAATCAAATCAATCTTGCCATGCTCAGAAACAATTGAAGATCATATACGTTCATTACCAATATTTACCAAGGCATTACCCTTGTTAGGTTCCTTATAAGGTTGCTTTTATTTATTCCTAGCAATGCTAATTTAATTATGTTTAGGTTTTTGAAGAAATAATTGAAAGTCTTTTATAAAACTCTGCTATGCTTTCAAGTATATCACGCCAACTTGCTAGAAAGTCTGTCAATAAAAACGGAGTAGATCAAAAACTCAAGTAGGTCAAGACATGAGACCTATCATGATATGTATGCGGGATTCACTCCAACTATTATAGGTGTGATCCCATGTTAGGCCACAAACAAAAAATCAGGCTCACTTGTAATTTAGATGAGCAATATCAAGGGAAACATTTGAGGGAGAGAAGTCCACCCTTGCTTTTTACAAGACCCACTTTAATGAGTAAGTGTAATCCACTCCAACCATTAGATGGCACACCAAAAACTTATAGGCCAAGGGCAAAAAAAAAAAAAGGCCCTTAGTTCAAGTGGGCCACACCAAGGAAAACAGTTTGAAAGGTGAACTCTTCCTTGTACACTATTTATGTTGTTTATCTGAAGTAGAGATGGGGTTGATTTTTTTATCCCTAGGTCTAACATGGATTGACGCACTCTATGGTTAGAGTGGATTTCATATTAACACTATAGAGTGGATTTCATATTAACACCATGGTGGGCCCACCCAAGCTGCCACTGCATTTCCAAGCCGACATGAAATAATAACCGGTGTCAGGACATTTACTAACATTAATGAATCTTAAATTAGGTTGTTGGACCTGCATTTATCCCTAGGTCTAACATGGATTGAGGCACACCACCTACCTAAGACACAGTGTTGAAACTCCTCAAAGTCTACCAACGAGGCAAGGACTGCC
The DNA here is from genome assembly GCF_029962835.1 of Magnolia sinica. Taxonomy (NCBI): domain Eukaryota; kingdom Viridiplantae; phylum Streptophyta; class Magnoliopsida; order Magnoliales; family Magnoliaceae; genus Magnolia; species Magnolia sinica. The sequence goes on from NC_080582.1 coordinate 83,179,672, forward strand.
AATGAGGCAAGGACTGGAACCCACGAGGAGGCACACCAAATTCATTATTTAGATTCCACGTATACAACACAGGTGGGCCCTTGGCTACTCGAAAGCCTGTGACCCCCTGGGGCCTACCGTGATGTTTGTGGGGAAGAATGCAAAAATGAGGTAGATTCAAAACTCTAGTAGACCACACAACACAAAATAGTGGGATTGAACGCCCACCATTGAAACATTCATGAGGCTATAGAAGCTCTGGATGAAGCTAATACTTTTTTGTATTTTCAGTTCATCCCAATGGGGCTAACCTTATGAATGGTTTGGATGTCATATAAACATCATATTGGACCCTTGGAAAGTATCAAAGTTATGCATTTTCCTCTCCACGTTTTCATATTACTCAGCTTGTTTGAGTTTTGGATCTTTCTTATTTTTGGGCTCATGTATTTACATGAACTTGCGAAATGAATGGACAGGGTGGATATCATGGTGGGCCCCACCCAGCTTCTTACCATAAGAAATTAGTATAGTGAGGGTCATAGGAATTTACACGTCTTCTTCAACTTAGACCAAACCTCAAGCATTTCATCAGCCGTTCTACTTCAAAACAGTCCAATCGGCAGTCTACACATGTTAGGAATTAAAAAATGATAATCCTTTTAAGCTTATTTAGCATGTGGGATTAAATGATATGAAATTGCATTAGATGAAATTAACACTATTATTACACAATGATTGCATGTATGAAAATGTCATGGCATTTTGATAATCCCATCCCATCCTAAACGTTTGCGATCAAATTCCTCCATTAAAGAAAATATGGCATTAAATCACATAATTGTAATCAATGATCAGATTTCACATGTTGGTCACCTGTATGCATATGTAGCTCGAATGTCTGAAGGGTGCATATAGAAGGACGGCATGTATAAAACACATGTATCATGCTTACAAACTTAGTCGATTTTAAAATTCACCAGAAATCCTGCAATATTTACCATTGGCATTGGATGATATGATACTAAGATTGATCCAATCTTTCCAAATGCCGGATGGAATATGTTTGGGATCAAATTCAATTCTATATCACCTAATCTCACCTAATACCATGTGCCTTTACTTCAAATGGTGATGCTGAACTTGCAAATTTGAATGGAATTGAACAAGTAGCTGAAAATTTCTTTTCATAAATAGCTGAGCTTGAATCTTTTGTCACATGATTTGATGAAATACCTTGGATCTATTTGGGACGGCTACCTATATATATCAATCAAATCAATCTTGCCCTGAGAAGTCAATAAAGGAAAACTAATTTGGAGGGAAACAATTCAAGATTATACATTTTATTATTATTCTTAGTGATGCTAGTTTGGCCACATCTGTCAAAGAATTTTCTCCTATGAATTCTTAGAACTAGATGCTGAAAACCGTGGCTTTTGACTTGTGCTTTCGCTTAGCAAGAAGTTGGTGACTGCTATTAGTGAGATAAGGGATCTAGTGATACTTGGGTCTGAGCTAAGGACAACTCTAGGGAAGTAGATTGGGTACTATGTAATTCACTACACTTGACCACACTAACTAAACTCTGTTGGGCCCACAATGAATGTATATAGCCTAATTACGCCGTCCATCTATTTTTTCAACTAATTTTAAGGATTGAACCTAAAATCGGAGCATGTCCAAAATTCAAGTGGACCCCACCATAAGAAATAGTGGAATAATGATGTCCACTGTCAAAACCTTCCTAAGGCCCATGGTGATTTTTATTTGTCATCCAAACTGTTCATAAGGTCACACGGACATGGATGAAGGGAAAACACAAATATCAGCTTGATTTAAAACCTTTGTCGCCCCATTAAGAATTCAATGGTAGGTATTCAATTCACACTGTCTCCCATGGTGTGATCCACTTGAACTTTGGATATGCTTTGATTTTTGGTTCATACCCTAAAATAACTGGTAAAACAAATGATGTGAATGGACCTTCCATGAGATCTACATTGTCCAAATTGCAAGTCTTGATTTAGATGTATCACGGACCAAAATTTATTATTCACCATCCTATTAATGGACCGATAAACATTTTTTAGACGGTTAGAAGTGAAGATGTCCAACATTCCTAATTTAACTATTGAATAAACTTGGAAATCATGAAAATCCAATACTTGAGTAAGTCACAACATAGGAATATAGTTGAGATGGAATGTCCACCTTTAATTTTGTGTAGGGCTCATTCAGCCGTTTACATGCATTCCAATCCACTTATCTGATGAGCCTCACTAGGAAGAAAGAATTACCCAAAAATCACTCTATTTTATGACTTAGGTGGGCCACACCATGTGAATTTAGAAGTTTTAAGTTTTTTTTTTGGGTGGCCCATGTGAGTATTTAATCAGCTTAAATTCATAATCAAAGCCAAACGAGAGGGTGGGTTTAGCTGATGAACGGCATGGATTCATGCATGTTAAGCCATTTCTAATCTGTAATCAGCCAGTGCAACAAAAGTTAGAGCCATGGTGAAGTGTGTGTGACATCCACTCCATTCATCAACCAGAGCCAGTAGAATGCCTACCATTGAAACATTTTTGGGGCCCACATAAGCTTTGGACCAAGCTGATATTTTGGATTTCCCATAAATCCACAGGGACTGAAGTTATGAATGAGTAAGATGTGATATAAATAAACATCATGATGGATTCAGGAGAATTTCAACGGTGGGCATCACATCCTCACTTTTCCTTATGTCGTGGCCCACTCAAGTGTTGCATTGTCCTGATTTTTCCTATCATATGTTATCATGACATTTCTACTAACAATGGATGGCTTAGATGCCACACACACATCATCATAGGTCGCACAAAGATTGTTTTTACACAAGTTATCTTTTGCTTTTATTGGAGAGCTACATAGGTATCAACGGTATATGGCTTCTTGCACCAACAAACCAATTGATGACATCCAACGGTCGAGGATGAGCTGAGGGCAGTTTCGTCACTTGCAAAAAAAAAAAAAAATCTTACTTAATCTAACTACCGTTAACAAGATTTGATGAAAGTACTAAACTGAACGAGGTGGTTTAATGAAAATATTTTAAAAAAAAGATCCATAATGAAAATTCTATAAAAATCAAGTAGTATATTATAAATTCCCCAAAAGGAAATGAATGGCTTAGAAACGATTGCAAGGTATTTCCTTCCATCCATTCAGTGTTCTGGTACCATGGTCAGAACTTAAAAGAGTCATCCAACGGACTGGATTTTGTGTTTGGTGGGCCGCTTGATGATTGGTTTGGATCTCTCACACGCGTGCAAGTATACACGCACCCGGCGAGTAAGTTGTGGTAGTGAGATTGGGCTGAGTGCGCATCGCACTTCACCTAATCCACTCAGACAGTTTATACTAATTTAATTAAAGGACAGTGAATATTTCAGTAGACTGAACGCAGCTTACGTCCTGCCCAGGCAGATCTGTGGAGGGGTCCACCGTAAATTATCTCTTTATCCACGCCGTTCATACATTTTCTAGGATCATTTTAAGGAATAATCCCAGTAATGAGGAAGATCCAACCCTCAAGTGGACCACACTAAATTGAGCATATGGGTTGCATTAAAGGCAAGAGTCATCTGTTATGTGGTTTACTTGAGCGTTGGATTTTCCTCATTCTTGGTTTATATCATAAAATAATCCTATACAATGTATGGACGGCTTGGATAAACGGATACATCAATGTCGGCCCCTCCACAGATCTGCTTGGACGGTAATCCATCCAAGCGGGGCAGGACGCAATCCGCTTTCCAGTACACTCGTCTCTATCAAAACTCTGTACAACCTATCTTCCATTAATGCAATATAGAAAGGCTACCATAGATCAGGACTGTCCATACAATATACCTACTTTAGATGGCCTGTATTTCAAATATTATAGTGATCAGATGATCAAACCATCCAATCTATCACCTTGAAATAGACAGCATACTACAAAGATTGTAACTTATTGATGGTGAAAGTCTAAGATCGTCATGGGTTACTACGGTGGGGATGGGTAGATGGGTAGACCTCATACCTTGATCTTCTTCCACGTGGAAGGTAGGATGTACGGTAATCCTAATAAAGACGAATCTTAGGCCGTTCATTTGACTTCGATGCTACGTGCCGATTGAGTCGTTTTCTATGTTGGTGCCGTGTGCGACTTTGCGATGATCACATGTGGATCGTGTTTAGGGGTGCCAATGGGCCGGGCTCGGCCCAGAAAAATCACAATTTTAAATAGAACTAGCCTCATAGACCGGCCCGAAACAGTTGAAAATATGGGCTGAGACTAACTCAGGCCCAGCCCGTTGACAGTCATAGTCATGATAGGCAGCGACCGGACGCCCGAGCCATCCTAAGGGCTAGTTTGATTTTTCATGTAAGAGGTAATTACCTGGTAAGTAAATGGGTAATAATTACTTACCCAGGTAATTACTGCATCGTTTCCGATACAGACGTTGACAGCCGAACTTTTAAGTGCTGGAACCAAGGATGGCTGCCAAATGAATATAGGGACCACTGTGGTATATGCCCGTCTCATTCAGGGCATGAAACCAAAAATGAGGCAGATAGAAAGCTCCATTGGACCACGCCACAGGAAACATTGAAAATAGGATACCCACTGTATGAAAATTTATGTGGCCCTTAAAAGTTTTGGATGAAGCTGATGTTTGTGTTTACCCCTTATTAATGTTTTTATGACATGAACAGGTTAGATGACAAATAAACATTAATGTGAGCCCAATGAACTAAATAACTTTTAATGGTGGATCGTTTAAGGCCATTGGTTCCTATGGTACAGGCTACTTGAGTGTTCCATCTGTCTCAAATTTGGACTTAGGCCCTAAAGTCTTTTGATAAAACAGATGCACGGTGTGGATATGTCATGGACATCACAGTGCGGTTCACAAATTTAAGTCAGCTTTTTTCGACCGATTTTCGAGATAAACATACACTTGGGGCCCGTTTGGCCGGGTGGATTGGAAGGGATTGAATGGTACTGGGGTGGATGGCATGGATTTCTAGGTAATGATGGTGTTGTCAGTGAATTGTCTTGAGATCTATGGGATTGCTCTATCCCTGGATTGCTATATCTAGGCTGTTTGGCATGCCCGGCCAATCCCGGGATTAAATCTTCCCATCCCTTGAACCAAACACGTCCCAGGTAAATTTGATTGGATTAGGGTGGATTGAATGGGATTTAAAGGTAATGATGGTGTTGTCAGTGGATTGTCTGGGATTGGGATCAAATCACCGACTCTGCTTGGCACGCCTGTCCAATCTCGGGATTTAACTTCCAATCCCTTCCAATACCATCCAATCCCTTCCAATCCGACCGGCCAAACGGGCCCTTGAAGTTTCAAACGGAGTAAAAAGTTAATAATGAGCTTTTACCTGGGTATTTTCCTGGTAAGTGAAAAATCAAACTACCCCTAAATCATTTGGTTGTACCCAAACTCAACCCACCCAAAAGTTGGCAAATTCTCAAACCCAGCCCGACCCGAAAATTGGCAAAATCTCTCTCTATATATATGTGTGTGAGGTATTATGAGGTCGACATAATGTGAACTTCCCATGAGGTTGAGTTGTGTGGTCCCCATCGTGATGTTTGTTGAACATCTACCCCATCAGTTAGATGTACCATTCCATGGTGGGCTACGGGCTTAAAAATCAAGTCAATCCATCACTTGGGTGGGCCACACTACATACAACAGTTGAGGGGGGTTAGGCTCCCATTAAAACATTCATGATCATTTATTGGGCCCACTAAGATGTAGTTCACAAATCCAAACCATCCATTGTGTGTGTCCCACTTGGATTAGGGGTTAGACCAAGTTTCAGTCACATCCAAAACTCAGGTGGGCCCCACTAAGTGATTTGATATGTTTTAGGCACGTCTTCATATGGTTTTGGATGGTATGGCCCACCTGAGTTCCACATACAGCTGATTTTTGGGATATCCCATAACTTAAAGGTGAACCATCAAATGCATGGTGTTGATTTTAGACACACATCACGGTAGGGCCCACACAACTCGACCTCATGGGAAGTTCCCATGAGGTCAATCTCATGGTACCATTTCCATATATACGTGAGAGAGAGAGAGAGAGAGAGAGAGAGAGAGAGAGAGTGGTACTATGTGGATGACCTCATGGGAGCTTCTCATGAGGTTGAGCTCTGTGTACCGAGTTAGGTCCAACTCGACTCGATCCAGTATTGTGGAAAACCTGACCCGAACTTGATTCAACTCAAGACCGAGTCCAGTGAGCCTGACTCAATCTGAACCGAATCTTGGCTAGGCTTATCTAAACTGGTCGGACTCGGTCAGAGATATCAAGTTGGATCAAGTTGGCTACAATTCAAATTGGGTCACCAGATGTTTATGGGAAGCTTGTTTGATCTTTATGTGATGGTGATGTTGATGTGAAGCTCGTTTGAAAAGCTTTTGCATTTGAAAGATGTAAAGAAAGCTTTTCCTCGTTAGAATTTATGGGGGCCCACTGTTGTGTATGTGTTTGATCAATGCCATTCATCCAATTTTCCAACTCATTTTATGACATGAACCCAAAAATGAGGCAGATCCAAAACTCAAGTGGACCACTCCATATGAGACAAGAGAATTTGAACGTTTATCGTTCATTTCTTCTTTGGGGCTACAAAAGTTTTGGATCAAGTTGATATTTGTGTTTTTTCTTCATCCATGTTTGTGTGATGCCATGAACGGGTTGGATGATAGGTACACATCCCCATGGGGCCTTAGCTCATTTTTACTTTCAATGGTAGGCATTCACAATTTTCTTTGTTTCATACGGTGTGGTCCACTTGAAGCTTATATCTGCCTCAATTGTTTGCTCATGCCCTAAAATGGGTACATAGAACAAACGGACTGCGTGGCTCAGACACATACATAACAATGGGACCCACAAAATTATATTGCCATAATTTCAATCCCTCTACCCATTATTTTTGCCACAGTTTCAAAAAAATTACACTGTAAATCACTTTTTTTCAAACAGTTGTTTGTTTTTTTATCCACAACTGGAAATAAAAGTCTTGGGATTGAGTACTGAGTAACTTAGCACGCTGAGTGTACTGAGTAAACTCTGTGGAGTCCACCATGATTTACATATTTTATCCACTCCATCCATCAATTTCAACGGATATTTTGAGGGCTGTAGTCCAAAACTGAAGTATATCCAAACATCAAGTGAACTTCACCACGGGAAACAATGTGAATTGAAATTCTACCGTCGAAAATTTATTGGGGGCCACAGAACTTTTGGATCAATCTGTTATTTGTTTTTTTTCCTTCATCCATGTCTGTGCGATCTTATGAACATGTTAGATTAGGGGTGTACACGAACCGAGCTAGCTCGGTTAGCTCGCTCGACTCGACTCGAAAAGGCTTGATTTGACTCAATTCGAAGCTGAGTTCAAACCGAGCCGAGCTGATTTTTTGAGCTCGAAAATGAGTTCGAGCCAAGTTCGAGCAGGCCCCAGCTCGACTTGACTCAGTCGAATCTAGCTTGGATCGAACCAGTTTGGTAACTCGATTACTTTGCCATTGATGTTGCTCACCAACTATTTGATAAAATGACTTAATGAGATGTGGCTAGTGGCAAGGAAGGTTTGGCCGGTGGTAAGGAAGGTTGGGTGGGTGGCAAGCAAGGTAACATTAAACAAATACCTTTTCTCTCTCTCTCTTTCTCTCTCTTTTTTTTTTTTTTGGTTTTTTATGTTACTTAGAAGGTGTTTGATAAAACACCTGTAAAACCATTGCTTCTCTTTGTAAAACAGTGGGTTTTTGAAGTTATAGTTCAGGTGTTTGTGGAAATGCCACAATGGTGAACTTGGCTTGATATTGGCTCAAACTCGGCCCAAGCTATTGACCGAACCAAGCCGAGCTGGCTAGTCAGGCTCGAGGACCGAGCCAAGCCGAGTTCGAGCTGAGGTCAGCCAGTGTTTAAGCCGAGTCGAGCTGAGGCCAGCTCGACTCGGTTCGACTCGATGTACACCCCTATGTTAGATGACAAATAAACATTATTGTGGACCTTAACAAGGTTTCAACAGTGGAATTCATTATTCCAATTGTTTCCTGTGGTGTGGTCCACTTGAGCTTTGGGCATGCTTCAATTTTCAGCTCAACCGCTTAAATAATATGGAAAAATGGATGGATGACATGGATAACCCACACACATTCATGGTAGGCCCAAATGAGTTTACTCAATCTGATTTCTATTTCCCATAAGAAATATACGCCAGCCGCCTGATTTCTATTTCCCATAAGAAATATATGCCAACCACCCATATCCAGCTACCTTTGATTTGACTTGCATACCGAGGAAAAAGTTTAAAATGTTGCCAGGCCCAACATGATATATGTATATGATCCGAACCGTCCATTCATTTTAACAGTTCATTTTAGGGCATGAACCGAAAATAGAGACAAATCCAAAGTGCAATTGGACCCCAACACAAGAAACAAGGCATTAAACACCCACCATTGAAAATTTCTTATGAGCCACAGGAGTTTCGCATCAAGTTGATATTTTTTTTCCCTTCATCCATGTCTTTGTAATCATATGAACGAGTTGGATCACAGATGCACATCAGTGCGGGATCCACGAATGGCTTCACATTTCAACGATAGACGTTAATATCCCATTGTTTTCTACGGTGTGGTCCACTTGAGCTTATATTCTACCTAGTTTTTTGTCAAAAGTCCTAAAATGATCTTATAAAATAAATAGACGGTGTGGATTGATGTAAAGCCCCGGTTTTCAGAACCCAAGTACACGACTTGTATCCCGAAAACCTAGGAGTTAACAGAACATTAATGGCAATCAATAAAGATCAACGTGCAAGTAGCGGGAATCAAGTATGGTGTAAATTTAACTAAGATGGGAATGATATCCCGGGCCACTCAACTAGGCCCAATTACAAAACTTCAAATTTCAAAGATGTCTCAAGAGTTACTAGCTAAAAAGGAAATAAAAGCAGCTACTGATTTAGTCCGAAAAACTCCGCTGCGCCCTGATGGGGCTCCTCTTCATAATAGCCTTCTCTCAATCCCGTGGGATCAGCATCCAAATCCGCCCCATTTACACCCTCATTTATGCCTGCATTATCTGTACGACTATATATTCAAAGGATGAGTGGCCAGCTCAGTGGGAACTCCCCTCAAGATTACACACTACCGCATTAACCAAACATTGTTCCAAATAGCAAAACATACAAAACATTTTATGATGATCTTGTTTAAATACATGGATGCATGAATGCACATCAACTGGGGATGCACATCTAGTTGGCCAAGTGAATGGACCTTTCAAACAGTCGGTCCGATAAACAAGAGAATGACCTTTCAAACAGTCGGCTCATTCATGCATGGGGATGAGTCTTTGGAACAGTCAGCTCATCCCAACAAGGGAATGGACCTTTCAAACAGTCAGCCCATTCAGGCGAGAGAGTGAGTCTTTCAAACAGTCGACCCATTCAACCTGCGAGGGAACGGGTCTTTCATATAGTTGACTTGCTCATGTGAGATGGTGTTGGGCCTTTCAAACAGTCAGCCTATCAACCAAGAGAATGAGCCTTTCAAACAGTCAGCCCATCAACCAAGAGAATGGGCCTTTCAAACAGTCGGCTCATCCGAATAAGAGAAATGAATTTTTCCAACAGTTAGTCCATTCAGAAATGGGAGTGTCATGTATGCATGATTAGTTCCAACCATTATTATCAGAATTTGTAAGTAGCCAATTTAGAAAGACATTCTAATAGGTGTCATAGCCCAAGGTTTATAAGCATGTATTACATAATTATCCTTCAAACAAAATTTGGCATATTACGTATATAGGTTTCCACAAATAAATATAAGCATGTAATTAGTCTTGATAACTATCGCAAATAGCCATAAAAGAAGAGTCATTAATTATTAGGTAAAATTAGAGTTGAACTAACACATGGGTTAACATGAAAGAGGAAAGCTCAAGGGGTAGAATCCTCACCTGTAGGGTCGTGTTCACGTACTTGGTCCAAGTTCTCTTGCAGCCCAAGATCACTCAAGGAATCTCCTAAAATTACAGTTCAGGTATTCTTATGGTTTTGTCCAACTAGCGTGAGGGTCTGAAGGGACAATAACAAGGCCTTTTTGGCCTTCACTAGAGGGAGCAGGTCTACCATTTTCTTTTTATCTAGTCCCGGTGGCTCCATGGACGGGCCCAAGTGAGGGCTTGGGTTACATCACCTTAACAGTTGTAAGCGTAACCTATGTATCACTTGTACACCATCATTTCATGGGGCACATGGCTTACTAATGATGCTCAACATTGTTCAACACAGCCCATGTAAGTCAACGCTGTTCAAACATAATTCATGTAGGTCGGCACCATCCAAATGTAGTTTGTGTAAATCAGTGCTATCAAGTATAGTTCAGCACTATCCCAAACGTTGTCCAGCATCGTCCAGTGTAGACTGAACAGTGTGGATGAAATAAACGTGTCATGTGTGGGGTCTATGCCCTTAAACGGATGGATGGGTTGGATACATCACATCATCATGATGGGATTGCAGAACTTGCTGTCCACAATTCAGCAACTACTGGTGGGGCCAAGAAATGGACGGTTTGGATTCAAGCCTCAGGGTCAAACCCATAGACTTTGCCGACGTTGATACATGAGGTTACCACTAGAATTGTCCAGATGGACAACTGGAAGTAGAAAACATAAATCAAGGTGGGCCCTACGTCGGATGCCAGAAATGGATGGACGGCGTGAGTGAAACGTGTAGGCTCCACCGTCAGTCCCCTAGATGGTGGAAGGCGTGAACATGTACAACCTAGGTGGGTCCAAACATGTGGGACCCATAGGTTTAATGAAAGTATATAATATAATATTAGAGGTTCATATATAGGTATCTCCTTCTTTTTGTTTTGTTTTTGTTTTTTTTTAAACGTCCAGGGCCGGACGTCCGTTGATGGACGGTCTATACACATCATCTATGAAGGGACAGTTTGAATTCGAAGCACTCTGACATGGCCCACATGTACATATATTTTATAAATAAAATAGTATTTTTATTTGTAGGGTGCTCGTCCAGGGCCTGCTGCCCGTTTTGGACGGCCCACCAGTGTGCAGTCTGCCTGTTCTTTGGTGAGGCCCACCTGTAATGGTGTTGGCCCATATTGGCGTGGCGCAGCCCACTGTGACTTGCATGGTGTGGTCCACAGCATAGACCGTGCAGATAAAACACTTATACCATGGTGGGGGGTCTCATGTGTGGCCCACAACTGATGCAGGGTGCGGCTGTAACATCCCGTCCAACCTGTCCTGGGGGCGTCCACATAGGATTTTCCACAGGACCATCCGTTTAAACCACTCGCGGTGGGGTACCACAAGTTAATTAACCTAAGATTAGCCCATTAAAATAGACCAGATAGGTCATGACAGGACTCGGTGCAGGCTGGTAAGCCAGATGGCTTGTCTGCACTTAGCAACAGCCCGTATGGGTTATACTGCGAAGTGGGATCTGGCACTGGCTAAATGCACCTCACCAATGCTAGGATCGGAATCTGACACTTGGAAATGAAACCGAGATACCAGGCTATCTAGCCGTCGGATTTCTTCTACATTTACGGTGAAGGTCTAATGAATTTTCCTACACCCGCCCACAAACTCTGGGACCCGATCGAGGAGCAGTGACCGTTGATCGCAAATCGGACCCGTAAGACCAAACCCCAGATCCGATCGTCTTCAAATTTTGCATGTCCTTTCATCAAGCCATGGAGCAACTATCCTATGAATTTCATGGCCAGAGGGCCACTAGAACCGCTCCAATCACCGGAATGGCCCCCACAGGGCCATTTAAAGATCGGAACCATTGACTCAAACCCCATAACTATTCATCTACCCACCAAATTTGGTAATTGGAGGGGTGTTACGGTCACCCCTAGGCCAATATGGAGTCCTAGAGGGCCATTATGGGCATTTAAATAAACTTAAGGCCAAAGTGCTCAAGTCCAGGAAATAAAGCCCTTGCTCTCTCATAAATCCCTCCTTTACTACAACCACCAAGGAGTAAAGAGAGAGAGAGAGAGAGCAAAGGAACAAAGGAGAGAGAAGAGAGTGTGAAGGAGAGCTAGCAGGACCCTAAATTAAGGTGGGGCCCAACGAAATCAAACCCCACAACTCCCTACATCTTCTCTAAGAAGAACCCCTCATCCACGAGCGCCCTTTTCACTCCGTTAATCATCTAGGTAAGATCCATCACTCATTTTCGTTGAAACTCATGTGATTGAGAAGGGATTTGCTTGGGTTCTAACATACAAATGTTGTTGTAGGGATTTCGGCCGATCAACCCCCAAAATCCACCCTCCTAGGTCGATCCCACGCCTTCTACAAATCCGAAGGTGCGGACTATTGTTCTTAGGTAGCCTAGCACCAATTTTAGTACGAGCTTAATGATTTTGATTGCTTGGATGTTATATTTGAAAGGCTAGGGAAACCCTAGGAATTGTATGTTTGTTGGAATTATATGGATTTGCATGTTTGTCTCTCTCATGATGTTGTTCGTGTTCTCATATGATTTTGTGTATGGATGATTACATGCTCATGCCGTGTTGATTTTTTTCATATATTGTTGCTTCATATTATGTATGATTTCATTACTCTTGTGTATATGATTTCTTAAGATGGAGGAAGTGCCTAACTTCCTCACACACACCCACATCTCACATGCACTTGTTTCATGATACTGTTAGCCTTGCTTACCATGAGAAGTTGAATTGTATGTGAGAAGTATGAGGACATGATGTTGTTTATGTTAGACGATACATTGGTAGTCGGCATATTATGAATCACTAGTTGAACCCTTGGGTTACTCAGGAACAGGAGGAGAGTGAAGGTGGTTCCGTTGGAAGGACCGCCTCGAGGCTAAACCCATGGGTTTGGGCGAGTGCGCGTGGGCGACAGTAGTTAGACTACATGGGTTGCTTGCACCAGATGCCGTTCCGTCACGTACTTGCCTGGACTCGTGCGGTCTAATCTACGGGCTGACCAACCTTGTTTGTTAATCTTGTTTGCTTACCTATATATGAAACCTGATCCACCCTACAACTGTTGTAACCCATCAATAACCCACTTGAAACTGGTCCACAGCCTTGTGAGCCGGGCATGGTGGAATGAGACACTGTGTCCGAGCTGTCGGCCTATGCTGGGGTACCGTGCCTCCCCGTAGTAATCACGAGCGATCCCTTTCTCTAGGCACTCCTCATGTGCTTGAAGTTGGGGATGAGGAACCCGATGGGATCACGGACCGCGGGGTCTTAGTCTCACGCGTTGGGAGGTCTTGGCCTCGCAACCAGTTTAGGGCATTGATACGTGGGGTGTACCAGATTTCCCAACCTGCTAGATGAATGGACCTAACTAATAACTCGGCTAACATGACATATCGCATCGCATTAGTTAGGGTGGCGACTCGGCAGTCGAGGTCGCTCTGAGAGAGTATTGTCATACGCGATCGTTAGATGCAGTCGCTCGAGGGAGTATTGTGGAAAGGGCATGCATCATATCATTTATCATGCATGCGTAGTAATAAGATTAGCTAGGTGTTTATGATTGACTGCTTTCATTAAGTTCATATTATAATTGATGCCTATTATAACTTGAGACTAATAGCACCCACTGAGTTGATCACTCATTCCTACTCTGGGACGGTGTTTTAAAACACTAACCAGACTCGTTCATAGATGCAGGTGACTCAAGGCTGGAGGAACCTGGTGAGGCGAGCTTCGACGAGGAGGACGAGCTATCCTATTTCCATTTGATGGACGGCTCTCCATTGGCTTAATGGGCAGGATTGGGATTGCTGAGCAGTGGGCTCGGCCTTATTCTTTTTTTAGGTATAGTATTCTTTTGTTATTGTGGTTGGGCAACACGTTGTGCGACCCATTTATATTTTTAGACCTGTATATATGATAGATTTCTTTCATTTCAGTAGACTTGTGTGGTTGTGCTTCATGTTCCAGGAAATTACAGGCTGCGCATTTAAACCTGATAAAACACATTAATGAAAATCGGTTGTAAGTGACACACGGGAACTCGGGAGTCGAGTGTATGCACGACCCCCGATTTCCAGGGCGTTATAGCGGCCCACTGGCGTTGGGTGAGGCCCACTTGCGACCTTTGCAGGGCCCACACCAGAGTAGCCCGTCAACTGCCAAGGTGAGAGAATAAAGAAAAAAAGAAAACGGCCTTTGTTGTAGGCCATCTTGGAGGCCATTTCTGGCCTATTTTTTAGCTCAACACGGCCCGTCCCTGGCCATTTTTCAACCCTGAACTAGAGGCACGGTGGCTGCTACTTTCACCGTCAAAGAACGGCCTGAAACAGGGCCGTTTTCACCTTCATTTTCAAACTGATATCAGCCCGTGTTGCAGCTCAACAGAGCTCGTGTTTCAGCTCAAAACAGAGCTTCAACTCTACCCAATTTTTGCCCCGACGCACAACCATTGTTTGGCTGGGTCTTGGCCCGAAAACACACCCATCACTTGTTTCGGATTCAGCCCAAAACAGGGCCATTAGGTGGCCTGATGGACGGTCCGTTTTTAGCTCCAAATAGAGCCCTAATCCTCGCTTGTCTTTCGGCCTCGTCCAGGGTCTGATCTCAACCATCATTTGGCTGGTTCCTGACCCGAACCGCGCATGGATTTCAGCTCAAAATAGAGCTCACGTACTGCCAATTTCAGCCTGGAATGTCATCAGAGGCTCGGTCCTGATTCGAGTTAAAGATGATATAGGGTCATATTGTGATCTGGTGGCAGGTATCCTAAGTTAGGTCCATCATGTGTTTGGCATTCTTTCTTGTAGGATCAATGTCTTGGTGACTCAACGTATGATCGAGATTTGTCCTTTGTGTGTGTGTTGTCGTGTTTGAAAGTTAGGTGTTTCCTTCGCGTTAGTTTAAGTTAGTTGTCGTTTAGTGTTCAGGTTTAGATGGGAGATGATATAAGGTCCCTTTTTGATCCGGTGGTTGAAATCCTAATGTGTTACACCTCGTGGGTCAGTGTCTCGTGTGTGTTTGTTGTGTCAAGTTTCCTTTGTCTTAGTTTAATTTAGCGTTCATGTTTATAATCATGCTAATTCAGATTTTAATGGTAATACCCGCGTACCAGGGGTGCGAGGTGTTACAATTGATCACATACATCATGGTGGGACCCAAAAATTTCCCTCACTCCTTTTCACCCATTTTTTTAAATAACAAATTTTGAAAATCGAGGTGTAATTATATCTGTATTTCCTCTCTTCCAAACAACGAGAATAAGTTATAATTACTTATTTACCACCGAAAACAAACATGAGTTTGGTGGACTATAGGAAAGTGTAGAACGTAGGCCCCACTATGAATCGAGTCGAATTGAGTTATCATGTAACCTGAACTCGACTCGGTGGGGATTCGGATCCAACTGGGTCTACTTGATCCGAACCCGACTCTAGCATTCCGTTCAGGTTGAATTAGATCCGACATAGTCGGATGAGTCAAATCCGTCGAATCGAGTTAGATCGAGCCAGATCCCCCCCGGAGAGTCGGATCCTCCTAGCTCCATGTGCAGGTGCATGAAGGTCCAGTTTTTGGGCAAAAAGTGTGATCCAGATTTCTGCATCAACGGTGGTAATTCAACTACTACCGTCTTCTTTGGAGTGGCTCACCTGCGATTTGGATCATCTCTTTTTTGGTGCTCATGCGCTAAAACGAGCTAGGTGGACATAGCAAGTAAAACACGTGCACCATAGTAGCCTACACAGCTTTCGCAGCACCGACGTCGGTACATATCCCAGTACGGATGGTGTAAGCATGCCGTACACGTAACTTCCACTGGTCCCATCCGTGCATGGCACGACCCGATAGATCGTTGTCAGGTACGACGTATGAGTCGGGCCAATTATGCTCAGCCGGCACACGACGCTTGATACGCAGGAACTTATGAACTGCTCATGTGGCGTACTAACTGAAATTTTAAACCGAGAAAACTATGAAAGCCGCTGTCTCTAAGTCACAGGCCCAAAATTAGATTGGTCGAACGATCTTAACCTCTGATTCTTTGACACTTGTTGAAATAAGAACATTGGATATTCTTTGTTTCTAACTGTCCAATAAATGTCCACCAATCCAAAGGCTAGATAACCAAATAAGCTTAAGCTTTTTTCTATTCAAATTACATCTAATCAAGAAACCATAATTTGGACGGTTTAATATGAAAGAAATTTATGCTATATATTCAATTTCGAAGTAATCTCTAAATGACCAAGTAGCATTCATCACCCTCTCGAAGAGTATTGTATTTGTGCAAAAGAGGGGGAAAAAAGTTTATGGTATAGACTGGCTTATTACTCACATTTTTTTATTCAATTCGAAAAAATTTAAATTATTAGGACGACCTCAGAAAGAAGAAAATATCCCTATTTTTTTTCACCTACTTTACTCTAACAAATAGTAGTATTTTCGTCAAAAAACATTCTTTTGTATCCTAAAATCCACTCTGGTGAAATAAATTTTCAGGCACAGTAAAAAATAATAGGACATAATACGGACTGGTATACATTACTAATTTTTTCCAATAATTAGTATGGTAGACGTTGGTTGCAACTGACGGTCAAAGACTTCGCAACAATTTTAGTTGAGTTTTCCGCTTGGTACTCATGCACTCACACTTATCATAGGTTTAACTCAATTTAAAAAGAAAACAGTGGCTGCCGCTGTTCAAATTCATAGTATCATATTGATTGAACAATCCTAACCACTGAATCGTGGACATGTTATCTGTTGAAATCAAACCATTGCATTTTTCATTTCTAACCGTCCAATAAATATCTCACAATCAGATGGTAAGATAATCAAATAAGCTTAATTTTTTATTCACTGTACATCAAAGCTGGGATCTCATGATTTGGGCAGTTCGATTTTACTTTGTTGGCTTCCACACAGGTAATTTCTGACTAGTTTCTAAGTGCCTGCCTTTCATCCATCGTACAGCCAGAGTATCAAAGTTCCGTTTTTTTATCGAAAATCAAAGCACTCCGGCCATTTGTCGCATGCACGGACTGGCAGAGCAGGAGCGGATTGGCTAGTGTACACACACCAGCTATATAGCTACTGTAGATACGTGTTGTGCAAAGATGAGAACTGACGCTCCCCGGCCAATTGTCGCATGCACGGACTGGCAGAGCAGGAGCGGATTGGCTGGTGTACACACAAGCTATATAGCTACTGTAGATACGTGTCGTGCAAAGATGAGTATTGATGCTCCTCGACCTTGTGCTGTACGAACGGTTCAAATGAGATCAAAGTTATATAGCCCCACAGTGATGTATTTATTATATGTACACCATTCATCTATTTTTAGAGATCATTTTAGAGCATTATCCAAAAAACAATCATGTCGAAGGATCAGTGGAGATAATAATTTTCACAGTCAAAAAATTTGTAGGGCCCATCATAACGTTTATTTTCCATCCAATCTGTTCATAAGGTCACAAAGACCTGAATGAAGAGGAAAAACAAATTTGATCCAAAACTTCTGTGACCGCAAAAAAGATTTCAGTGGTAGACGTTCAATCCCACACTGCTTTTTTCAGTGTGGTCCATTTGATAGTTATGTCAGTCTTATTTGTCGTCTCAAGACTTAAGACGAGTCGGCCGTATGGATGGACAGTTTGGATATAACACATACCTCATTATCAGACCCAAAAAAGTGTGAGGTACACCAGCCAATCCACTTCCCGCAGAGCAGGACGCGGATTAGATACTGACAGGTTGTGGCGAGACTCGCTACTGAAGTGACGTCACCAACTTCTGTGGGCCCCACATGATGTATGTTTTGTATCCACGCCGTCCATCTATTTGGAGAGATCATATTAGGGCATAATCCAAAGAAAGAGTCAGATCAAAATATCTAGTGGACCCCACCATAGAAAAAAGTGGGGAGAGTGACGCCCACCATTAAAAAGTTTTAAGGGCCACAAAAGTTTTCGATCAAGCTGATATTTATGTTTTCCCTTCTTTCATGTCTGATTTAACATATGAACAGGTTACATCTTAAATAAACATCATGGTGGACCTTTGGAAGGTTTCAACGGTAAGCATCACTCTCTCCACTGTTTTCTGTGGTGGGGTCCACTCAAGCGTTGGATCTGCCTCATTCTTTGTATCGTGCCCTAAAATGATCTCTCAAAATGTATGGACGGTGTGGATACAAAACATATATCATTCTGGGCCCACATAACTTGGTGACGTCACTTCAGTAGCGAGTCTCGCTACTCAACCTGTCAGTAGCTAATCCGCGTCCAGCAGGCATGACATATGCATGCACATGCCCAGCACACATGTGGCATGAGTATACAGACATCCAAACCGTCCGAACTGTGGGTTCCAAAGTAGAGGAACTTAAGCGTGAAATCCAAACTGAACGGGTGATCACGTCCATTTATTAGGTGGCTACCAAACAACGGTTCAAAATGAGAGAATGTCCGTTGATTGGACCGTGAGGATTATTCCCGTGTGATTTATGGGTTATATCTCACGGATCTCGGCCTTTTAATTACGACGGTTTATATTGAGGAATATGCTCGTCAGTCTACCGTAGGACTGTAAATGCGTGTGACGTACAATAGGCAGGCTTTGGGCAGCTGACTGCTATGGCTACTCGCGGGAGTGGTAACCCAAATCATACTCTCAACGCATGATGCAAGAAATCGAGATGTTTCATCAAATGGGCAACATCTGGCACGTGCCAGGGTCCGAAAATCAGGCTATTTTTATCATCAGGCGTGCAGCAAGTGTTAGTTGAATCTAGACCGTTCATGGACAATTTTCAAACTTTCCATCGTTTTGGATACATGAATGGCCAACCTAATGGTTGATTTTTGAGCCATGCCCGTTACATACTTTGTAGGGCTCCCCACAATATTTGTGTTAGATCCATTCCGTCTATCAATTGCATCATGTCATCGTCTCGTTTTAGAACATAAATCTAAAAAAGCTTGAGTTGAAAAGGCTACTAGAAATAGGGGGAAGGGAGACACCCACCCAAAATAAGAAACCTTCCTGCAATCTACGGTGATATGTAGATGTCATCCAACCTGTTCATGAGGGGATTCTCAACGGGATGAATGTAAAATGACTTACTAAAGTTTCAACGATTTTTGGGAATTTTGAATCGAAAAGTGTTGTATGTGATTTTGTACCATGTTGGTAATTAAACGAAGAAAATCGTTGTTTATAAGAGGATGCTTGTGTAGTATTCTTATTTGGAGCTTTTGAGATTATGATGCTCAGGTTATGCACCGGAACATACATGCGCACACTCGGGCACAGGTGAGGGCGAGGGCAATATGAGTATATTGGCGCTAGTTGACGCACTTTTTACTTTTAATCATTTTTAAAAACAGCTAACTACCTTGAAAGCCACAACAGTCTGAAAACAAACGGGCCATGATGATTTAGCGGTCAAATCTTTCAATCTGACACTTAGAAACGGCTAAAATTAATGATCAATGGTCAAAAACATTTTTCTCTTCTTATCCATTAGATTCTAAGGATTGCATCTCCATTTTAGAAAACTGTTAACACATCCCCATATTGATTATGCCAGAAAATCTATTGCGTTGAAATTATTCCCAGGTGGACCCTTTGTGATTACTGAACGTAAAATCTAAATAGGTTTGTCTTATCTTGATAGCAATTCACCTATAACCCATCAATAATTTGATAAGGGGGTAAATCATGTTTTAAGGATAGCATATATTTTACATGATTCAGCCTAGTGAATATATATATAATTTTATTTTGTAGTATTTCCAACACATTTTTCCAACAAACACTAGAACGTCCTTATTAAGTCCACCAGAGCTCTGGATATTCCAGTGTTTGGACCAGGGAGGATTGTCAGTTTCTCACTTACAACAGACCCTAGTGACGTGAGAGTAGGGTTTAGAAAGCTACTCTACTATCATGAGTTAGGTGTCAAAGGGAGCTCCACGTACGGGTTTCTATTTCGTTCGACCTGTCACTGTCAGTTTGATTGGTTTGTTTTAAAAAAAACAAAATAAAATTTCTAACAAGAGAAAAATCTGCCCGTAGAAAGGACCAAAGGTCCATTCAGGATTGTGAGGCTCACCTTAATATTTGTTTTATATTCAGGCCGTTCATATATCTCACTAGCTCGTGTTTAGGACATGAGCCAAAAAGAGAAGTAGATTTAAATCTTAGGTGCACCACATCTAAGGAAACAATTGTGATTGGATGCCCATCATTAAAAACTTATTAGGGTTACAAAAGTTTTGGATCTAACTAATATTTGTGTTATCCTTTCACCCAGGTCGGTACAACTATATTTACATGTTAAATGACAATCAAACATTCGGGTGAGCCTTCAGGCTCCTTTGGGAGCATGGATTTGGAACCACTCGATTTGAAATCCTCCTATTTCTAGAATTAATTTTAATTCAAATGTAGCTATGCATGGTATATTTGCCAGGGTTTGAATTTAATTAGTAAATCAACTTAATATTTCTTATTAATGAACGCATATAATGTTTGACACAATGGTAGTAATAAGCCCGCTGAAATATATACTTTGTCTAAAAATTATGAAATTCAAGTCTCGAGTGGTCACAAGTACAAGATCACGTCCGAGTGACTAACCAATGATTTTAACCATTGGTTTAAATGAACAATGTTTGAACGGCATTGATCATCATATTAAAGCAATTATAATGATGCAATTGATAATCTAATTGTTTTGGGATATCATTAGTGGGTCACGTGCCTAATAGTTTAATAGTTCAGTGACACGCATATTACATATTTGACTCTTGTAAAGATTTTAGATGTAATACCATGGATTTCAAACCCCCTGAATTTGAAACTCCTAATTATTTTATGGTGCCAAACAATTAGGGGGTTTGAAATCTCCTAAAATCCCCCTAAATGCATGGTGCCAAACTACCTTTTAGGATTTTATTTATTTTTTGTTGGTCATGTAATCACCATAGGTTTATATAGTGTGGTCCACTTGAGAATTGGATCTACATTTTTTTTAGATTCATGCATTAAAATAAGCTGGCAAATGAATAAGTAAGTTAAGATGCGACATCATTTCATTGGACCTATGGACTCATGGCATAGAGAGGCCCACCAACTTTTAGGAGGTTGTCTAACCCTATGGCTGTGTTTGATGGGGCCAATGACATGACATAAGAGGGTTAGTTAAGATGCAGCTTTAACATTGACGTCTTGATATTGATTCCTGAGTGGGGTGTGGCTGACAGTGGTGTGTACTAACATGCTAACCAAAAAACAAAAAGATGCGGCTTCGATTCATTGGACCCTTGATAAGGAGGGCCCACCAACTTTTAAGAGGTTGTCCAATCTTGTAACTGCAACTCTGTCTGAATTATTTAATTTTGGTAAACTAGTCCAATTAAATCTCACCACATTGAATCAAGGGCACTTCACATCTCTCCATGATGTGTTGTTCTCTAAAGTTATAGTTGCAGGAGATCCCCACCGTTCATCAGGTCAATGGGACTATTTGTCATTCTTAGCATGAATACATGTTCCTAATAATAACGCTTGAGTGAGGATGTAAGTCGTCGTATGACCTTGAATACAACCACACAATCATCTAGATAGCAGGGCCCACTGATTATAGGGTCAAAATTTTAGGCACACATAGGGTGGACCCACAAGGAGCCTTTAATTGTGTGGGATTGATGAATGGCTCGGATGGCACGACAACATTCCCAACCCGGGTGTGGATTGGGTATCACCCCCATTAGGACCTAGCAAGGGACGGACGGTCCTAGCAGGGGCTCTTTAAGGTCCACCGTGATGTATGCTTTTTTAATGTAGACCGGGTTGCGGACAATTTCATGGTTAAGATGGATTAGAAAAGGCCCCATCGACGACAGAAGTGATCTAGATTATCAGATCTTAAATCAATCGTATCTCTCAATCCATAATGAGTTATCGAACGTAAAATATATGAGTTATTAGCGTATCTCGCAAGTTGGATTTGTGAAATACCACCAAATCAACGATTGTTTCCCTAAGTTTTAATTTGATTATAATTCTTCATCTGTTGAGTTTTAGGAGTTGCGCCCAACATGAAAAGTGTTAAAAAAATTTAGGAGAATAACGTGGTTAAGCCACATAGTATGCTTACTATAAATATGTTACGAATTTTAAGAAGTTTTAGTTGTAGTTTAAATTTGAAATTTCTTCTTGTGCTTGGTATCCCTATTTAAAGGGTTATAAATACGTTTTTAATAATCAATCAAACAAAATGCGAATTTTATAAAATTTATTTTCTACTCTCCTTACTTTTTCCTTATGGATTCAAGAAGTCTATGCGAGAAGTTCATAGAAGCTTTGTGGATTCAAAGTAGATATCTTTGAGGAAGACGGTGATCAACCATGTCATGTTCGTTCATGTGTCAATTTTATCTTTGCATTCCATAAACCAATTTTAGACAAGAGCACAAAACGAGGCAAGTTTAAGTTTTGAGTGGACCACAAGGAAGAAATGATGACGATGAAGCTTGCCACTAAAACCTTTCTAGGACCTACATAGATGTTTATTTGATTAAAATTGATTACAAGGTCACATGACCTAGGTAGAAGGAAAACCTAAATATCAACTTGATCCAGAACTTCAATGCCCCGTTGAGTTTTCAATAGTAGTTGTTCAATCCTCGCTGCTTAATCGGATTAAAACTTGGACACATATTGCATCTTACCCCACCCATCTCTAGCTGAGAACAGTCGGAAGCCTTGAGTGGACACCGTGATTTATGAGTCTTATCCACATCGTTCATTCATTTTTATTTATTTTTGTATAATGGGGTTAAATTCCTACTGTTGAAAACTTCACGGAGGATCGCAAATAAACTTCACAGTAGTTTCAACCGTGGGAATCATCATCACCACTGCTTCCTTATGGTCTGTGTTGATGCAAATGTCCGGTTCCTCCTCTTGGACCTTCGTATACCTGCGCAAAAAGGGGACAAAGGAGACCCTGGCTTGAGCGGGGGACCCTCCGATGCCAAAGTCAGGCCTGGATTCTGGGTCTAAGAGTATTGAGGAGCTTTTTAGAGAGAATTTGTTTCGTACCTTTCAGGGTGATCGGGGTCCCTCTTTTATAGCTGCTGGGGCATTTAATCGCACGAGGATTCTCTTCCTGATATTGTGCGCGGGATCTTCTCCTAGTATCACGGAGATTGGGTCGTGCCCATCTGGAGCCTTCATCCGATCCCGTGAGCTTCGGGGTTGGAGATCTTATCCCAAGATATCCGGGATGAGGCTTGATCTTGCGATGGCCGATCTGGTAAGATGGTCCGCCCGATGTATGCCCGGAGTGCTGATGAGTCGTCCGAACCGACTCAATCTTTGTCGTTGGAACCGACTCAACCTTTGTCGTCCGAACCGACTCAACCTTTGTCTCGGTTTTGCGAATCATGCCTCGGGTTTGGCACATTCTTTGGTGACCCGAGGCATTAAGTCCGAATCTGCGGACTTATATTTTTTGTTCCCAACAGTAAGCCCCCCTACTCCGTGTGTTTCATATGACACTTAGGAGTAGCGAGTTTTGAGTCGGTTCACAAGCCAGTCCGAGACAGTAGGTGGTCATTTAATGCGTTCCATGTCGCCTTTGACGGGAGGCGGTTCGGTTCCTGACATCGCATGCGCCGTCAGCCGTCAAATCGCTCATCCCGCCAATGAGGGTTGGACACGTAGCAAGGGCATTATTGTCGTCAGTCGATGAGCGCCACGCGTCGAGTGGGGGAATCGATGCAGGCGTCGAATCATTTCCTCATTAATTACTCCCGCCGTATGGCAATCTTATAAATTGGTGGGGGTCCCGCATTTTGAACTTCTATTGCCATTCCTACTTTTCATTCCCTTTGGAGCCTTCTCAGTCTTTCATCTTCTTCCTTTCCTCTCTCTTAACCGTCAGCGCTTCCTTCCTCCATTTCTGTTTTCCTTTCTCCCTCCCTCCGGTGAGTTTCTCCTTCCTCTTTATTAGATAATAATGGCGGATAGGGGTTCTTGAAGTCCCCAGGGGGGAGCTTCCGGAGACGAAGGCGAAGCGCAACGTTTTTGGAATGTTGCGGAATCGCCTTCCTTACTGACGGAGATAGCAGTGGATGCCAACGCTGCTTTTCTATCTGAGAGAGTCACTGAAGTTCCGGCGGAGCGCCCTGCTTCTGTTGTTCCTTCTCGTGGTGGGTCGTCTTTATTAACCAGCCCGGGAAGGCCTAACTTCCCGAGGGGCATGGAGGAAGATGAGGAGGAAGAAGATGAAATGTTGATTGCCGAGGGAACCTCCGATCCAGTTCCTGTCGATGAACCGGCGCATGCCGAGTCTGAATGAGAAGGATCGGGGGAAGATTTAAGCGGTCCGGTTCCCTCAGTTTTAACTGAGGCGGATCTAGAGAGAATCCGAATCGGGTATCACATCCCCGAGTCGGTCATCACCTATCTCCCGTCCAAATGACTTGCCGGATCACCCTGTTGGGGCGGTCGCCATTTACCAAGTGTCAATGCAATGCGGCTTGCGTCGCCCCTTCGGGCCATCGTCCGGGGAGTTACTGTCTCGCATTCGGATTGTCCGGGCGGATAGTCCCGAATGGGTGGAGGAACTTATTCGGGTGTGCGGTGTTGTGGGCCGAGATGGAGCAGCCACCGCTTACAGTCGACGAATTTCTCCACCTGTACCAAGTGCGAGTGAATCCGAACTATCCCTGGCTTCTACGTCTTCGCTGCTTGGCGAGGCGGAGGCGGTTCCCTTATAACCGACCCTCCCACTTCCAACAAACATTGGAGAGAGCGTTGGTTTTGGGCATGTGGTCGTTGGGAGACGGATGAGTCCGGGCCCTGCGAGGCTCGTGTTCCTCGGACATTCCAGAGGGCAGGTGACGTGGGTTTTCTCTCTCTCCCCTTTTCATTTTTTGTAATAAGGACTTGTGTCTGCAGATATCCCGAAGAAGCGGCCAAAGCTGGCTTCAGTGCCTCGGCTCGGATCAAAGAGTTGAGGACGTTGGATCCGGCTAGATCTTGGAAGGAGCTTTTACAGCAGGAGCGCCTTCATCTTGCAGGTCTAGATTCGGAAGTCACAGGTAACTGAAAGTGTATTTTGAATTTTCTGAATTTTCCCTGACTTACTTCGTTTTTTTTTTTTAAATTTTTTAGATGCAAGCCCGTCCTAACCTTAGGATTGTTCCCGAGCCGGCTCTCGGAAATGACCGGAGCTCGTCCTCCCCTTAGGGCGGTTCACGAAGTTGAAGGCTCCTCCGCGTCGGCTCTTCGTCTCGGCCGCCTAAGAGGCAAAGGGCGGTGCGGAAGGAGAAAGAGCCAATTCTTCCGCCCCTCCCGTCGTCGTAATTCCCGACCCGGAAGAAAGGGTGAAGGAGGTGGAAGTCGTAGCTGCCGAGCCCTGGCGACACCCGACTCGGCAAACGTTGAGACGGACGTTCCGAGACGGGAGGAAGAGACCAGGGCCGCGTCTTCCAGAGGGGAAGGTGAGACGAGGACCGCATCCTCCAGAGGGGAGGAGAAGAACCAGGAAGGGCCGTCTGTCCTGCAGCAAGTGGTATCGGGGATGGTTCCCTGGGCCTTAGCCCACGGGGGCGAAAGGGAGTTCGTGAGGCTCTACAACGCCCCGTCATCGCAAACCGTTAGCCATGCAGCAAGGGTGCTTCTTGAACTCGCTCCCTGCTTGATTAAGGCCGGCAAGGAGCTATCCTCGACTCATCGGCTGTAGACTCTTCTGTCGGAAGCCGAAGGGCGACGCGAGGAGGCCGAAATCCAGGTCGGCGTCCTGACAGGCGAGGCGTCCCTTGCCCGGAAGGCTGCTGAAGATGCGAAAGCAGAGGCGGCTTCCTCCAGAAGAGCCTTGGAGGATGCGTAAGCAGAGGTTGCTCGGGTACTGGCTCTTCTCTCCGAAGCTGAAGAAGAGAACCGGCGAGTTCTCACAGTTCATGCTTCGTGCGCAGATGAATTAGCTCGGGCTAAGCTTGAAGCGGCAGAGCATATTCGGCAAGCCGACGAGAAGACTCGGGAGGCTGAGAAGGCCAGGGACCAAGACGTCCAAGCTTTCCTCGAGTCGGCGGAGTTCGAGAACGAGAGGGACCGCTTGTTCTAAAGCGGATATCTGGAATGCGTCAAGGATATAAAGAAATCTTTTCCCGACCTTGACCTTTCAGAAATCGAGGGTGGAGCAGCCTCGGAATCCGAGAACCCGGACGCCGCTGCTGAAGACACTGCTGCTGGGGACGAGGCCGGTGCATGAGGACAGTTACCAGGGCCCTTTGATTTTTTCTTTCTATTCACTTTGATGTATTCACACATTGTATTTGTATGTGTTTTGATGAATAAAGAAAAAACGCTTAGCTTTATTCATTTGACTTGGCTTTAATCTTTCTTAGTTCAGAATCTTTAAACATTGAGTACCGAGCTAAGGATAGTAGACCTTGAGGTGTTCAGCGTTCCAAGGGTGAGGCAATGGTTGTCCGTTTAGGTCCTCTAGCCGATACGTTCCTGGTCGGATGGTGCCCGAGACGATATAGGGTCCTTCCCAATTGGGTCCCAGCGTACCCGACCCAAATTCCTTGGAAAAAACTTTCCGGAGAACCATATCTCCCATTCAAAACCTTCTAATCTTAACTCGGGTATTGTAGAACCGAGCCACTTGTCGTTGCCGTGCCTCCGTGCGCAGCCGCGCCACTTCCCTTTGTACGTCCAAAAGGTCGAGTCCGAGTGCAAGGAGTTCTTCATTCTCTTCTGCATTGAATGAGGTGATTCGAGCCGAAGGTAATCCGACTTCAACGGGGGTGACGGCTTCCGAGCCATAAGCTAGTGAAAACGGAGTCTCTCCTGTGGCCGTTCGAGCTGTAGTTCGGTAAGCCCAAAGAATTTTCGGGAGCTCTTCGGCCCATGCTCCTTTGGCCCGGCCAAGCTTGGTCCGAAGATGTTGCTTGATAATCTTGTTAACCGCCTCAACTTGTCCGTTGGTTTGAGGGTGATGAGGTGAAGAATAAACGTTTCTGATTCCGAGGTTGTCGCACATCTCGCGAAAGCTCCTATTATCAAATTGCCTTCCATTGTCTGTGACAATGGTACGGGGTACTCCGAATCGGCAGATAATATTTTTCCACACAAACTCGGTGATCTTCTGCTCGGTTATTTTAGCTAATGGCTCCGCCTCCGCCCACTTCGTGAAATAGTCCACTGCTACTACAGCAAACTTGGTCTGACCTTTTCCTACAGGGAGCGGGCCTATGATGTTGACACCCCACTGTGCGAAGGGCCAGGGACCAGTCATCGGCGTCAGTGCCTCGGGAGCTTGCCTCGAAATTGCCGCGAATCGTTGACACTTGTCGCATTTTTGGACGAGCTGGCGAGCGTCGTGTTGGATAGTGGGCCAGTAATATCCCTGTCGTAGGACCTTATGGGCGAGAGATCGCCCTCCAGAGTGGTTTCCGCAGATTCCTTCATGAATTTTCCGTAATACATAGTTTGCCTCGCTGGGTTTGAGGCACCGCAGCAACGGGGCGTAGTAACCTTTCTTATAGAGGGTTCCGTTGAGTATGGTGTAACGGGAGGCTCGGATCTTAATTCGTCGAGCCTCGGCGCGATCCTCAGGCAACTTTCCTTCGTCAAGGTATTGGCGGATTGGATCGATCCAGGATGGTTCCGAGTTGATTGTATTGACGGCCTCGCTAATTGGTTCATCTATACTCGGCTTATCGACGTATTCGACAGGGACGGACCTGGGTATTTCATCTTCATCGGCTGAGGCGAGCTTTGCTAACAAATCGGCTTTGCTATTTTCCGTACGAGGGATCCGAGTGACACGTTAGAGTTGAAATCCGTTGATAAGTTCTTTCGCTTTCTGCATGTATGCCCTTAAATGGTCTTTCCGTGTCTGGTATACACCGGTAACTTGATTAACAACCAACTGAGAGTCGCTGAAAACACTGAGGTGCGTGACCTCCAAGCTAGCGGCGAGACGGAGGCCGAGTAACAACGCTTCATATTCCGCCGTATTGTTCGACGCTTGGAATCCAAGTCGTAAGGCATACTGTATATAGGTATGATCGGGGGTTTCCAGCACAACCCCAGCCCCACTTGCAAGAACCGTCGACAAACAGTTTCCAGGGAATAGGGCAGGTAAGGGTCGGGGGAGCGGTTGTTGTTGGAACCGCAACATCCTTTGGCATATCGTTGACCTGGAGCTTGGATGGTGGTGTTCCTTCGGCGATAAAATCGGCTACTGCTTGCCCTTTGATTGCTGCCTTCGGTCTGTATTGAATGTCAAATTCACTTAATTCGATGGCCCATTTCGTGAGTCGGCCGGAGGCTTCTGGTTTCTGCAATACCTGGCGAAGTGGAAGATCGGTCATTACGATGATGGTATGGGCATGGAAGTATGGCCTGAGTAGGCGAGAGGAAGTGATTAAAGCCAAGGCCATTTTTTCGGCTTGGGTATCTTGTTTCGCGGCAATAATGCT
This sequence comes from Magnolia sinica, assembly GCF_029962835.1. Classification (NCBI taxonomy): domain Eukaryota; kingdom Viridiplantae; phylum Streptophyta; class Magnoliopsida; order Magnoliales; family Magnoliaceae; genus Magnolia; species Magnolia sinica. The sequence goes on from NC_080582.1 coordinate 83,208,247, forward strand.
TTCTTGACGTAGTAAACCGGCATTGCTTTCCTTCGGATTCTCGTATCAAGGCCGAGCTAACCGCCTCGGATACCGCTAGGTAAAGGAGCAAAGACTCCCCGATTCGGGCTTTGATAAGAGAGGTGCGAACCGAGACATGATTTTAATTGTTGGAATGCCGCTTCACATTCTTCCGTCCATCCATTGTTTGTCTTCCTTTCAATTGAAGAAAGGGAGACATTTATCCGTGGCTCGGGATATGAATCTTTGCGACTCGTCCAGTCAACCTTTGCATGTCCTTTATGGTTTTAGGGGATTCCATATCAATCAAAGCCTTTATCTTCTCGGGGTTTGCCTCTATTCCTCGACTAACCAAGAAACCGAGGAACTTTCCGGAGCGCACCCCAAAAGCGCATTTATTCGGATTCAGCTTCATCCGAAACTTTCGTAGGGTGATAAACATTTCTTCCAAATCATTCACATGATCTGCCGCGTGTATACTTTTGACGAGCATGTCATCAATATATACTTCCATGGTTCGACCTATAAGCTGAGCAAAGATTTTATTAACTAATCTTTGATAGGTTGCGCCGGCATTCTTCAGACCAAATGGCATCACTCGGTAACAATAAAGGCCTTTGTCGGTGACAAAGGTAGTTTTTGATTTATCTGTCTTATGCATTGCAATTTGATTATATCCTGAATAAGCATCCATGAAGCTAAGGAGCTCATGTCCGGCGGTGCTATCTACTAGCTGGTCTATCCTTGGAAGCGGAAAGCTATCCTTTGGGCAGGCTTTATTTAAGTCAGTATAGTCAATACAGACCCGCCACTTCCCGTTGGATTTCTTTACGAGCACGACATTCGCGACCCACTCTGGATAGTATACTTCTTCTATGAAATTAGCCTGGAGGAGTTTGTCGACTTCTTCTTCAATGATAGCGTATCGTTCAGGGCCGATCGGTCGCCGCTTCTGTCGGATCGGTCGATATGACGGATCGATGTTGAGTCGGTGAGTCATCACAGAGGGGTTGATCCCGGGCATATCTTCATGACTCCAGGCAAAGACGTCGGCGTACCTACGGAGCAGGGCTATCAGCTTTTCTTTCAAAGGGGACTGCAGAGACGAGCCAATTCGTACCGTCTTGGATCCATCTGTCTCGACCAAGGGGACCGAGACAAGATCCTCGACCGGCTGTCCTCGTTCATAATTCTCGCCTCGAGGGTCCAATGATTCGATCGTTAATATGTTGGCTGGACTTTTGTCGGCGGCTCCTTTTACGGCTATCATGTAACATCGCCTTGCATCCTGCTGGTTTCCTTTGACAATTCCAACTCCCGACTCGGTCGGGAATTTCATTGAAAGATGGTATGTGGATACCACGGCTTGGAGGAGACTCAATGAAGGTCGGCCGAGTATTGCGTTGTATACTGAGGGTTGATCGACGACCAAGAAGTCAACCATCATCGTCGTCTGACATGGGGCACTACTAGCAGTGAGTGGTAACGAGACAATCCCTTCAGGCAGTACCTGTCCTCCGGAAAAACCGATCAACGGGGTCCGAACTGGGCGTAGTGTGGACCGTTCGATCCCCATTTTGTCGAACGCCTGGGTAAATAACACGTCTGCAGATGACCCCGTATCGACGAGTATCCGAAACACTTTTCGGTTAGTGATAGCCAGGGTGACAATCAATGCGTCATCGTGGGGGTGATAGATGCCTCGGGCATCTGCCTCTGTGAACGAGATGCAATATCTTTCTCTTTTCTTTTCCTTTGATGGCCGATCTATGATCATGAGCTCGGACTGAGGCTGACTAAGTTTTCTTGCATGATTCCTTCGTGCATTATTTGAGTCGCCCCCACCTTGTGGACCGCCGATAATCGTCCGGATCTCTTCCATAGGCTGGCTCTCGGTCGGGCGTGCCTCAGCTGCCCCAGCTTTAACCATATGTTCTCTGAGTCGGCCCTCTTTTATGAGTCGTTCGATCTCTTCTTTTAGGTGACGGCAATCACTTATGTTATGCCCGTGATCACGGTGATAATGGCAGTATTTATCCTTGTCCCTCCGATTAGGATTACTCCTGAGCTTACTGGGCCAGTTAACAAAGCCTTCGTTTTTTATTTCCATCAATACCTCTTCCCGAGTCTTGTTCAGGGGAGTATATGTGGAAAATCTTCGATCCGGCCGTTTGCCTGACCTTCGCTCATCACGCGCTTGATCATCCTTGTGCTTCCTTCCTCCGGTCGAGTCGGCTTCCTTTTTGGCCGACTCTTTGGTCAAAGTTTTAGTTTCACGCAGGATTCGCGCTTCCTCGGCATTCGCATACTTATCCGACCGTGCTATAAATTCTGCCAGAGTATCGGGCGGAGTTTTGTCTAGAGATGCCAGGAATGGTACATCTCTAACTCCTTGCATGAGCGCATTGAGAGCCGTTTCTTCTGAATGTTTTCGAACCTGAAGGGATTCGAAATTAAAACGCTTGATATAATCTTTCAGTAGCTCTCTCTGCTTTTGAACTACGTTGTTCATATGCGCAGGGGGCTTCAATTTCTTCTTTCCACCGATGAAGTTGGTGAGGAAGGCGTCGCTCAGCTCAGCGAATGAACTGACGGACTTTGGTTTCAACTGTTTGAACCACAGTCGAGCTACATCGGTTAATGTAAGAGAAAAGGCCCAGCACATTACCGCATCCGAGGCATCGTGGAGCTCCATATAGGTTCTGAAGCATTCAATATGCTCGGTCGGGTCGGTCTTGCCGGTGAAAGGAGTGATTTGAGGTAATCAAAACCTCTCGGGCAACCGGGCCTTCAGTACCGAGTCCACAAAGGGGGATGCCTTCGCTTCGGACCCGGTCGGATATACATTCCGGCCGTGCTTTATGTCCGCCATCTCTTTCGCCATTTCTTCCCGCACTTCTCTTTTAAAATTTTGAATATCGGCTTTCCAAGGTTCACTGCTCTCTGCCGTGCCTTCCATGGAAGGGCGGTTGCGCCTTCTTCGCTCTATCTCGTGTCGAAGATCGGTCGGGGGCAGGGAAGCGTTGGCCGACTGCGCTGGAGATGGTTCTGATTCGCCTTGGGGTTGGCTCGGCCGGAAAGACTGCGGCGCGGAAGGTTGAGGATCAACTGCCGCAGTCGGTACGTGCGCTGTCTCCCCTTGAGGATGCGGGAGTGGCTGCATTTGCTGCTGATACATTCGTTCCAGCATCTGCTTCATCATATTCATATCGGAGCGGATTTCTTGAACCTCCTTGTCCAACCGCCCATCGTCGCGACCCCGCTGATTGTTGCTTGTTCCGGTCGCCCCTCGTCGGCGGTTGTTAGGTGGGTTCTGGGCTGCGGGAACCGCGATTGGACCCGCTGGCCCTGTAATCGCATTCTCATTCAAATCTTCTTCTGGGACCGTCCTTCTAGTCATCACCATTGAAATCAGTATAGAGATACGAGATGGCTTTTTGTACGTTCCCACAGACGGCGCCAAGCTGTTGATGCAAATGTCTGGTTCCTCCTCTTGGACCTTCGTGTACCTGCACAAAAAGGGGACAAAGGAGACCCTGGCCTGAGCAGGGGACCCTCCGATGCCAAAGTCAGGCCTGGATTCTGGGTCTAAGAGTATTGAGGAGCTTTTTAGAGAGAATTTGTTTCGTACCTTTCAGGGTGATCGGGGTCCCTCTTTTATAGCTGCTGGGGCATTTAATCGCACGAGGATTCTCTTCCTGATATTGTGCGCGGGATCTTCTCCTAGTATCACGGAGATTGGGTCGTGCCCATCTGGAGCCTTCATCCGATCCCGTGAGCTTCGGGGTTGGAGATCTTATCCCAAGATATCCGGGATGAGGCTTGATCTTGCGATGGCCGATCTGGTAAGATGGTCCGCCCGATGTATGCCCGGAGTGCTGATGAGTCGTCCGAACCGACTCAATCTTTGTCGTCGGAACCGACTCAACCTTTGTCGTCCGAACCGACTCAACCTTTGTCTCGGTTTTGCGAATCATGCCTCGTGTTTGGCACATTCTTTGGTGACCCGAGGCATTAAGTCCAAATCTGCGGACTTATATTTTTTGTTCCCAACAGTCTGGTCCACTTAAGCCTTGAATCTGCCTCATATTTTTAAGCTTATGCCCTAAAATGACATTAAAAAACGGATGGACAAGATCCGTACGTCACGGTGGCCTCTCAAAACTCCTGACCGTTCTCAGCTGGAGACAGTAGGGGTAGGACGCAGTCCGTGCCACGGAGCCCCTGAAAGGACCGTCCTTCCCCGGTTATGCGTCCTGTTGCCCACTACCCAGGAAGAGGATAGCGTAGTGAGTAACTCGGTACAAAAAGCGTATTAAAGAAATTCTGTGGGGTCCAACTTGATTTACATATTTTATCTACTCCGTCCATCCATTTTAAAAGATAATTTTATGGCTTGAGCCCAAAAATAAAATGTATCCAAACATCAAGTGGACCTCACCAAGGGAAACAGTGTGAATTGAAATTCTACCGTCGAAAATTTCCTGGGGCCCACAGAATTTTTGAATCAAGCTCATATTTGTGTTTTCCCTTCATCCATGTCTGTGTGATCCTACGAACAGTTTGGATGACAAATAAACATCAGTGTGAGCCCTAGCAAGGTTTCAACAGTGGAAGTCATTATTCCCACTCTTTCCTTTGGTGTGATCCACTTGAGCTTTGGGCATACTTGTATCTTGGACTCAACCACTAAAATTATCTGTAAAAACGGATGGACGGCGTGGATAACCCACGTAAATTAATAATAGGCCTAACTGAGTTTACTCAGTACGATCGTACTGAGTAACTCAGTACGCAATCTTATTTTTAGTAGCCGCGCGTCTCCATCCCATCCGCGCGAGTAGGGCTTATACTTTCACTCGCGCGACTACAAATCCTCTTCACATCGAAGAGCCACATTGCCTCTGGTTTTGGATTCCACATGAGCTTCGTCAGTGTCCTTGTGTACTGACTCTACACATACAAATAAATAAGTGATGTTGATATAAAACACATACATTATAGCAGACCCCACAATCAATTAATCCACCTGCATCGGTGGTTTAATATCAAATCGAATCCTATCTGCAATAGGTAGTAATATAATCAGATGGGTAGGTTAAGACGCGGCATCATTTCATTAGACCTAGAGACTCATGACATAGAGAGGCCAGCCAACTTTTAAGAGGTTGTCTAACCCTATGGCTGTGTTTGATGGGCCAATGAAATGACATAAGACGGTCAGTTAAGATGCTGTTTCAACATTTAGGTCTTTATATTGTTTCCAGAGTGGGGAAAAGGACGACGCTTCGTCTCATCGGGCCCTTGATAAGGAGGGCTAACCAACTTTTAAGGTGTTGTCCAATCTTATAACTGCAACTCTATCTGAATTATTTAATTCTCGTAAACTAGTGCAATCACATTGAATCAACGGCAATCCATATCTCTTCATAATGTGTTGTTCCCTAAAGTCATAGTTGCAGGAGATTCCCACCGTTCAGCAGGTCAATGGGACCATTTGTCATTCTTAGCATGCATACATGTTTCTAATAATAACGCTCCAGCGAGGATATAAGCCATCCACGTGGTATGACCTTGAATACAATCACACAATCACCTAGGTAGCAGGGTCCACTGATTATAGGGTCAAAATTTTAGGCACACATAGGGTGGACCCACACGGAACCTTTAATTGTGTGGGATTGATGAATGGCTCGGATGACACATGGCAACATTCCCAACACGGGTGTGGATTGGGTATCACCCCCATTAGGACCTAGTGAGGGACGGACAGTTTTGGCAGGGGCTCTTTGGGGTCCACCGTGATGTATGCGTTTTTTTACGTAGAGCAGTTCGTGGACAGTTTCATGGCCAAGATGGATCGGAAAAGGCCCGGTCAACGACAGAAGTGATCTGAACTGTCGGACCTTAAATCGGGCGTATCTGCAATCCAGATTGAGTTATTGGATGTAAAATATATGAGTTATTGATGTATCTCGCAGAGCTGTACATGGGCAGAGTTAGCTCGGTAACTCGCTCGACTCGGCTCAAAAAAGCTCGACTCAACTCGGATCGAAACTCTGTTCGAACCGAGTCAAGCCATTTTTTGGGAGCTCGAAACATTTCGAGTTGAGTCCAAGCTGCACTTAACTCGACTCGGCTTGACTCGGTATTGAGCTCGACTCGGCTCGGATCGAGTTTTAAGTAGGGCTGAAAGTCGGGCGGGTTGGGTTGGGTTGAGTTGGTGCTCAACCCTAACCCAACCCAAGGTTCCTATACCTCAGCCCTAACTCAATCCAACCCAATCTTGCGTTGGGAATTCTTAACCCAAGCCTAACCTAAGCGGGCTCGGTTGGGTTGATCGGGTATATACGTGCTGATATTTTCGTCATTACATTAGTTTATTATATTTCAATATAGGACTTATTTTCTGTATCTATAATTTTATTAATTATATACGCGATTATTCATTATAAAGAACTTCATTTTTTTCTTAAAAAAAACAAACTAAAATATAAGACAACTATTCCTTTAAAAGTCATATAGCATAGCATGAAGTCCATTTGGGAGAGAAATCTAGCATATCTTGTTAGCTTAAGTCATTGGAAATGACGTGGACAAATGAGACTCGACATCACTAGTGTGCCTTTGACACAAATAATCCACACTCAATTATAATTTATAATAACTTATATATTGATTAGGATCGGGTTCGGGTTGGGTTGGGAAACCCGAGACCTTAACCCGAGTTTTATCGGGTTGGTGTTTGTATAGCCCAAGCTTAAGATCGAACCCGAAATATCCTGCCCGAGCCTAACCCAATGTCGGGTCGGTCATGGGTCGGTCGGGGTGAACCCGCCCAACTTTCAGCCCTAGTTTTAAGTGCATATATAAGGATTTTTATTTTTATTTTTATTTTTAAAAAAACCTTCATTCGCCCGACCCTAACCCATTTCTCCCAACCCAACAACCTTAACCCAGCGAGCGTCCAACGCCTAAATCGCCCGACCCTAACCCATTTCTCCCTCCCTTTTGCCCAAATCGGCCGTTTGTTTGCCCAATACTCTCGTAGTTCTCCACCGCCCGACAAAATTCCTCCTTTCAGTGTCTGTCCGAATGACCTCCTCTCCTAAAGTGAGTCCTCTCCTCTCCTCTCTCCATTTTTTTTGGTAAGTAGCGTCTGTCTAAGTAGTGGAACCCATCTGACCAGCGACCACTAGCGGGGTGGCTCTGGTACAGTCGGACGAACCTTTTGTTTGGTCGGACAAACCTATCAAACCGGCAACCACTGACCGGACGAACCTCTGGTATAGTCCGAACCCATCCGACCAGCTACCACTGGCCGGACGAACTTTTGGTACAGTCGAACGGTGTTTTTGGTACAGTCGGAGTTCATCTCGAACTCGGCTCGAATCGGACTGAGCTGTTGGCCGAGCCGATTATAGGCTGCTGTTCCAAACTCGAAGGCCGAGCCAAGCCGAGCACAAGCTGAGACTCAAGTTGTCCGAGTCGAGCATGAGCTGGGCAAAGCTCGGCTCAGCTCGACTCATGAACACCTCTAGTATCTCGCAAGCCATATTTGCAAAATACCATTAGATCGACGGTCATTTACCTATTTCAATTCCGTTTGTACTACAAATAGTAAGTTTTAGCTTGATTATAACTCTTTTCCGTTGGGTTTTAAGAGTTGCGCTCAACATGAAAAGTGTTTAGAAAATTTAGGAGAATAACGTGGTTGAGCCAACACTTACTATAAATAATAAATTTATTATTTATAGTAAGTTACGAATTTTAGAGAGTTTTAGTTGTAGTTTAATTCTAAAATTTCTTCCAAGTTTTGGTATCTCTATTTATCTCTATTTAATCATCAATCAATCAAATTATGAATTTTAAATAATTTATTTTCTATTTTCCTTCTAGATTTGAGAAGTCTTTGAGAGGAGTCCATGAAAGCTCTATGAATTTGGAGTAGTTATCCTTGAGGTAGACAGTGACCGGCAACATCACGATCATCCCACGTTCATCCCTGCATCAATTTTATTCAGGAAATCCACAAACCATTTTAAGGCACGAGCACGGCATGTTTAAGTTTTGAGTGGAACACAAGGAAGCAATGATGACAACTAAGCTTACCCTTGAAACCTTCTCAGGACCTTCCTGATGTTTATTTGATTAAAACTCATCTAAAGGTCACAGGACCTCGTCTAAGGGAAAACCTAAATATTAGCTTGATCTAAAACTTCAGTGGCCCTGATAAGTTTTCAATGGTAGTCGTTCAATTAAAGTGGACACCACGATGTACGAGCCTTGTCCACACCATTCATCCATTTTTTTCATATCATTATATGTCATAAGTCCAAAAATGAGTCAGATCCAAGGTTCAAGTGGACTACTCAATGGCGTTAAATTCTTACGGTTGAAAACTTAGAGGATGGCAAATAAACATCACGGTGGGCCTACGAAAGTTTCAACGGTGAGAATCATTATCACCGATGCTTCCTGTGGTGTGGTCCACTTGAGCCTTGGATCTGCCTCATTTTTTATCTCATATCGTAAAATGATACGAAAAAATAGATGGACGGTGTGGATAAGACCCATACATCACGGTGACCACTCAAAGCTCCAACCCGTTCTCAGCTAGAGACGGTCGGGGGTAGGACGCAATCCGCGCCACGAAGCACCTGGCAAGACCGTCCGTCTCTAGTTATGCGTCCAGGTGTACCAACGCGCGGCCGCTGCGCATCTCCATCCCATTCGCGCGAATAGGACTTATACTTTTACTCGCGCGACTACAAATCTCTTCACATCGAAGAGCTACATTGCCTCTGGTTTTGGATTCTACATAAGCTTCGTCAGTCTCCTTCAGTTCTGACTCTGCACATACAAACTAAAAAAAGAAAAGAAAAGAAAAAAGAAGAAGGAAGAAGAGGAGAAATGGATTTGAATACATGAGCTGTTTGTGAATTTGCCGACTTACTCGAACCATGTTGGATTCTGTCATGTCTGGGGTCTCATCCAGACCATTGATAAATGGGCATTTTGGTCCCATTTTATCTACACTTCCTAAAGGTAATGGGATTACAATCTTGTACTTCTTTTCCAATTTCTAGCTGTTGGTATCTTTTGTTTTTTGTTTTTGTTTTTGTTTTTTTTTTGGTTTTTTTATAAATTTTTTGGAATGATATTTGTAAACTGTGATTTTGATGCACACACAGTATTTTCTGATGTTGGTTTTGGAGTATGGTCCTGAAACTGTAGTGTTTTATTACCAAAAGTGGCAAGAAGGGTGTGTGCATCCAAAGGAGAGGACGTGGATGTTAGTTCTTCATTTCTTACTTTGTGAGATTCCTCACCTAAGTTGGATTGAAACCTTGTCCTTTTTTTTTTTTTTTTGGAGAAATGCTCCAGTTCCAGTGCTTTCAGAGAGCAATATTAACTGTAGTGCTCCAAGTTACATCTTTTTCACCTGGACAATCCAATTGTTCGATCTGAACTGTCTATTAATTCCAGAACACATTTCATGGACTGCTGTGCAAAAATCACAATGATCGGATGGATGGTCCAACATTGATGGAGGACAAGTCAATGACCATCTTATGGACGGTCAGGATTGAAAGAAAATCGGATCAGAAAGTTCGATGTAGGGTCTAGCACGCACTATATCTTCTGATGGGCCATAACACTTCATGACTGGTTATCTGTTTCACACATATAATATGTCGTTCGAAAGCTATGCACAAGTTCTATTGTTAGTGTGGTTTTCTCCAGCCATGCATGTGCTTGTCTTGCTATGCGCAGGTGTGCCGGGACCGATGTGAGTCTGGTCCAAACCGTGATCACTGCTGACCCATCGTAGAGATAGAGCGGTGTTGGGTCAATCGACTACGGTCTATTCAGCCAACAATATTGCACTCATTTTTAACCAGACGATTTGCGGAGGCTAGGGGTCCCCCTTCAATGGGCTCCTGTTGCTTTGTCAATCAAGGACTTGCGAAGGTGCAACAATTGTATGATTGAACGGGTGGAGGGAGATGGAAATGGATGTGGATTCCAAGCGTGATCAGTTATAGTCTCTTACCACTAAGGCAGGAACGCCAGCCTTGGCTGAGAGCAGCAACAACAGCGTGTTGGTGAGCGGGGCGATGACAATACCAAGGATTACAATAGCTAATGTCAGCCTAGCGCATGAGCATAGGCGGACGGGTCCTAGAGCTAACAGTCTTCCTTCCGATTTGGTGCGTAGGCACAGATGGAAGGGAATTACAGTTACTGGATTAAAACTGTGAGTCGGTCCAATGTGGCCGCAGGGACAGACTAATGCTACTCCTAATCTAATGGTCCTCGACTGACGAGCGGTGGATGGACTAAGCTAGGATGCTACGCTAAGATAATCATTAGCATTCTGCTGGTAAAGGGTTTGTGTTTGGATTGAGGATTAGATTTTGATTCATGTGATCTTCGTATTTGCGCCTACTATTTATAACTTCTTGTGCTAAAGGTTGAAGATGACTGATGGCCCACATGGCGCCTCTGTGTGTAACCAGTTAGGAAAGAGCGGTTGTCCTTCTCTCGATTGTGGCTTGACTCAGTCGAACGTGCTTCAGCGCTAACGCGTCCATAACGGCTATTCAGCCTTATCCGGAGATTGTCTGGCTGACATGGCATCTGAGGATTCTATTTGCTCTTTAGATACTTGGTGTACAAGCTAGACATGTTGTACATGCCACGTGGCATAATCTGTGTTGTTAATTTGATTTATCAAATTTTAGTATAAACATCTATGTTCTAGACAATGCCAAAGGCAATTGGCCTTGAATGGTTTTGCAGAATTAGGTCATTTTAGGGGTTAATTTTGAGTTTTATGTCAATATTTACTATTTTTAGTAACGATTTTTGGAGCTTTTTGGGGTTTGAAGAAGTCCAACTATTTGAAGTCCTTGTTTGAGTAATCTAGAAGAGTTTGAAGTCCTTGTTTGAGTCATCTGGAAGAGTTTAAAGTCCTTGTTTGAGTCAGTTTAAAATTCGTTTACTATTTTGTTAGGAAAATTATAAATTATGTGAAAGGCTATGTAAATAGACTTGATTCATTAAAAATTTTTAAACGTCAAACAGTTGACTAGGAGAGTGAATCGGTTAGGTCATGCCAAGTTGGATCAAGTTGACTTGACGAGTCTTGTTGAGTCTCGACTGAGTCAGGGTCTCCAGCGTGTTTCTAAGAGACTTGGCTCGAAATCTCGTTGAGTTGACCTGGGTGAGTTTTGAGTCAACCCACCAAGTTTTTAGAATTATGGTAAGGGAAATATCTCTATTGATGAGCATGGAAATAGAACAATAAATCATTATCATCATCATCTAAGCCTTATCCCAACTAATTGGGTTTGTACATGAATCCTTTTCTGCCATTCCACTCTATCAAGGGCCATAATTTCAATTAGACCACAGGTCATGAAGTCTTTTCTTACTACCTCCATCCAAGTCCTTTTGGGTCTTCCCCTTGCCCTTTAAGAGCCTTCAACTTGTACCAACTCATCTTTTGTGTGGCTGCTAGGAAGGAAGAGGATCCTCACCATAGACAATCTGCAGAGAAGGGCCACAATTCTCCCTAATATATGTTTGATGTGTATGGAGGATGGAGAGTTGATAGATCACCTTTTCATCCATTGCTCCTTTGCTGCTAAGGTGTGGGATCACTTTTTGGCTTCGTTTAACATGGCTTGGGTGATGCCGAGATCCGTGGAGGATTTGCTATGGGCGTGGCATGGCGGGGGAGTTGGTAGGGATGGGGAAATTAAGTGGAGGCTTACTCTTATGGCAACAATGTGGTCTATTTGGGGGGCTAGGAATCAGCGTTGTTTCCAAAATCATAGTTTGGAGCGTGAGGAGGTGATTTTGAGGGTTATAGCTCTTGTGGGGGATTGGGCTATCTTTGTTTAGTTGGCTTAGGCTGGCTATCTTGTTTGGTGGTTTGTTTTAGTTTTTTGTTTGTTTGTTTTCTTTCCTCGCCCTGCGAGCTTTTCTAATAAATTGGCTGTTACCTCTCATAAAAAAAAATTTGTACCAACTCACTCCTTCGAATCGGTGCAGTCCTTGGTCTTCGTTGCAATTGACCAAAACATCTAAGTCTACTTTCTCTCGTCTTATTTCCTATAGCTGCTACTCCTAAATTCCCTCCAATGATTCATTTCTAATTCTATCCTTGTCTTGCCACACACCCATCTCAATGTCCCCATTTCAGCTACACTTATCCTATGAACATGTTGCCTCTCAATTTCCCTACATTTTGTCCCATAAAGCACGGCAAATAGAATGATAAATTTTGCAGAGTCAAAACCAATTGCAGTCTCGCTCGATTTTCTTCTCTTGAATCTGAAAAAAAGAAGCAATTTCTTTTATACTAAAACATGACATATCAGATGCATCTCACAAGCCACATCTAATTCTGGTCACCTCTAGTTACAATCTGAGTGTTTCAATCTCTCGTACTGATAAGTTGTTTTGTACCAGTTCAAGTTTCAAATTGCAGATCATGCGGTATTGTAGGCAGATACCGCATCGGAGTGTCACACAGAAGTCTCTCAAATCATCACATCAAAAGCACTGATGGAAAAGCTGCAATTTATCGGATGTCTCGCAGGCAGAGTCATGTGAATGCCACATCAGGGCATCCTTTAGAATCTGAGCCTGAAGCTTTTAGTTCCAAGGGCTCTTGGAAAACTTCTTTAGATATTTTCTACCGGTTCTCGCGGCCCCACACGGTGATAGGCACTGTAAGTTTCTAGTGATTCTTATAAAAGGCAGTGTCATAAACTTCCCTGAAATGTTGATGTCTTTCGTTGGTTACTCGAAATTTTATTGAGAAAGAAAGAAAGGAAGGAACTATAAAAGGAATGGTTACATCATACAGTGAGTTGAATCAGAGTTCTCCATCAGGAGAAATGTGAAGAAACAACGACCTCACATTTATCTTGATTTAACTAAGAGAAATGTGAAGCCGAGTCTCAAGAGTAGCCTGTTGCAAATGTGGCATATGTGGACAGTGGGAGATATCAGATCTGTCCATCGGGGGAGCTCTGCTGTGCATGTGCTGTGGCCTGGAATCAAGCTGGTCTTGTCACGGTGGGACGCAAGAGAAATGGACAGTTGCGAAGATTCGACCTATGGTCAACGTTCAACGCACACTTGTTGCCCATGTTCAACATATGCTTGTTTCCCATATGAGTACTTAAACGTCTTGGTTTCTGGACCATGACACATACATGGCAGGGTCCACCTGATGAATGGCCTGGATTTTGCACATGTGAAACAAATTGGCATGTGTAGGAAGAGTAGGATTCAAAATCCTTCGCCCCAAAGTAGGCATGATCAAGCTATGCCTGTACTATGCTAGTAGTCTCTCTCTCTAGATATAAAAACCAAACTTACAAACCTGTGCTTGAGCAGACAATGAGTATAATCTCGGTTTCTTTACTTGCTGTGGAAAGCATCTCCGATCTTTCTCCGTTGTTTCTCACTGGGCTTTTGGAGGTAATGCCCTGAACAGTTTTCAGTTCTGAGTATGTATACATTTGATTGTATCTCGTGTGGTTGTATTGTTTTGATTCTTGTTAGTCAATGTTTGCAGGCTTTGGTGCCTGCGCTTTTCATGAATGTTTACATTGTTGGATTAAATCAACTGTTTGACATCGAAATAGACAAGGTACTCCCGTATGGATGCTTTTACCATGCTTTGTAGATCATACTCTCTACACTGGAATCTTGCATAGAAGGAAGAACTTAGAGGGGAATTTTTTCCCCTCAATTGCGAGACCTGTCTCTTACTTTAGAGGTGTTATATGATGCTCGATTGGGAGAAACAATATGGATTTGTTCAACCCGGAAGTAGCAGTGGTTGGTCCACATTTCTGTAGTTTAAGCTTCATCTGGTGGGACCTATCAGTGGATGATGGGATATTCCTCAAGATCTCCCCTATCAGATGATTCTAGGCATGAGATTGGTTGCTTACAAATGAACAGTGATGGAGAATCCACATTTAACAGGGCCCCAATTGGATTGTTAGGATCATGAGATGAGGGAGATTATTGGGGCATCTCCCATCCACAATGGCTCATCACGTGAATGCTTTTGGTCACCAAAAGGTGGGCGCCACATGTATACTTTGTTGAATCGAACATCATACATTGCCTCAATTCACCTTGTACTGTTTATTTTCTGTCCTTCAGTTCTATATCTCTTTTCTTCATGAGCTCTAGTAGTAAATAATTATTGCATTCTTTCTTTCAGGTTAACAAACCAAATCTTCCACTTGCATCGGGGGAATATTCTGTCAAGACTGGCATTTTAATTGTCTTGTCCTTTGCTGTTTTGGTATGTTGGAGCAAGAAGTGTGTGGTTAAGCAGTCTATTTAAATAATTTTTTGATTCAGTTCTTTGTTAGTCTACTGAAAAATGCTTGTTTCAATCAATGCTTTCTTATGCAAAGTGTTCAGACAACACAATAAATTAACTTTTGATACTGCCTAAGGCCATGTTTGGAAACCATGGCATACAATGGAAAGTAAAAAAAGGGTTTCCTTTGATGTGATGATTGTTTGGAAAGCAAAGGAGGGTTGGATTCCACCCAAGAATCATTATTCTTTTCCATAATTTGGATTCTTGTCACAAGAAGCTAGGTGAGTATTGTGAGAGGAATATGAGTTTCCACTTGCTATCCAAACCATAACTCAAAATTGGAATCTATGTTTGAATGGTTCACATGGAAATCATCATTGGATAATTAGTAAGGTTTTCGTTTCTTTTTCCTTAGATTCTATGTATTGAAACATGCCCTAAGAGTAAGTAAAATGGAAAAAAGGAACTCAAATGCCCCAAGAGAGTGACCATCTAAAATATTTGTATGCCTTAAAATAAATGCCACAGTTACATGCTAGTTTGCTGGTAGTGGGAATCCTTACATGAGCACGACTATGATCATCATGATCAAAACCTTGTCTTGGCTATTTGGGGTCAGCTCTATGAATCCTATTTCAGCATTCAATCCTAAGGTCCTATCGTTGGTAAATGAACAAGCCATAATATCCCTTCTTACCACCTCAAGCCAATTCTTTTTATGTCTTTCCCTCATCCTCTTTTCAAGCCTATCAATCCCAATCAATGTTTCCTTCCTTACTAGAGCTCTCTGGAGTCTTTGTTGCATATGACCAGACCATTTGAATCCGCTCTCCATCAGTTTGTCTCCTATTAATGCAGGGGTATTTTCAGTTTTTCACACTAGGTTCGAGTGGGGTCGCCTGTGGGATGCAGGGACACACTCGGGGTGGGCAGGGCCCATGGGCGAGGTCTCGTGTTCGAGACTTCTCATTGGGGGTGATTAATGCGCATTTCACACTGGGCTCGAGTGGGGTAGCCTGTGGGATGTGGGGACACACTCGGGGTGGGCGGCCCGTGTGAGGCAGTACCCATGTGATTTGGGGCCCACGTGGGGGGTTCGGCCAAGGTCCTAACCCATAAGATGTGGGGCCTGGGCTATGAGATAAAGGAATTAATTCGCCATGCTCTAACAGTTTGAACATTTAGAGCAAGTGGTTAATTGTCCTGCATCACTTATTATAGCTACTTTGTCTCCTAGGCTGCTTCTAATGACCTCAATTTTAATCCCGTCCTTTCATTTCCATAGATCCATCTTATCATCCCCATCCTTGCGACACTCAATCTTTGCTCATGCTACTTTCTAATTGTCCAAACTCTGCCCTACATATCATAGTTGGTTGAATAGATGTATGTGATGTTAGAATCTATAAATAACAATGTCACAAAATGTCAGTTTGGAAACTGATATTTGTTAGAGTATAGGATACCACCCCCCCCTCCCAGACTACCATCGTCCACTCCAATGCTCCAAAGCCACCTACCCAACAATGCTTTGATCATGACTTCCAACTTCTTAATTCCGGCTCCTCCTTGCTTAAAAAGGTTTGTAAACCTCCTCCCACCTCATCAAATGGAACTTATGCTTTTCCTCGCTCCCTGCCATAAGTAATCTCTCCTAAGCCATTCCAATCTCTTTAGGACTTTTTTTTTTTTTTTTTGGGACATTTGAACAAATGATAGGAAGTAGATTAGAAGGTTTGGTAGTGCTGATTTGATAAGAGTCAATCTTTCCCCCGAGGAAAGGTGCTGTTACTTCCAGGAAGACAGCTTTCTCTCAACTCTTTCAATTATCTTGTTCCGGAGGTGCTTTGTAGGTTAGCCAATACACAGGGAGACCCAAGTAAGTTGGGGGGAACGAATCAACCTCTGTAGTCTACATAAGACAAAGCCTCCTCATGAGAGATACCAATACCCAACATTTTGCATTTGTCAATGTTCACCTTTAAGCCTGAGACCACTTTAAAACATTAAATAATCTCACTTGGATTGTCCACCTGCACTATATCTGCCTTGCAAAAGAGAATAGTGTCATATACAAACAGAGGATGGGGCACATAGAAGTCTCCTTTATCAGGCTTGAACCCATAGATAAGGTTCTTAGAGTCCCCATCTCCATTATCTTGCTTAATCCTTCCATGGCTGCCACAAATAGAAATGGCGAAAGTAGATCTCGTTGTCTCGGTCCCCTTGAAGATTTGAAGAATCCTTTTGGTGTCTTGTTCACCAAAACCGAAAATTTGGCCGACTGGATACACATCTTAATCCATTCCCTCAATCTCTCTCCATACCCAAGCCGACCAACATGTAATCCAATAACTCTTAATTAACATGATCATAAGCTTACAAACCACCCCACCCTTGTATATATTCTCAATGGAATAATACACACAACAATTCACAATGTAGTCCCTAACTATACCTAAGAGTGCTAGTTCTAGCCCACTATATCCATTCTCCGATCATCACTGCTTGCTTCCATCCAACTTTCCATCCCTGATTTGGGCCCTAATCCTCTCTGTTTATCAACCTGTGTCCTCACTACCGAAATCTTATAACATTAACAATGTTATCTGGGTATGAGCAATGTTTTAAATATTGACGATATCGGCCGATATATCCCATGATATATCTTGTATACCACCTGTGCGATATGAAACGCACAAGTAGTGCCGATATATCCCACATGTTTGATCCAGTGACCGTTTTCAATTTCTGATCCCTTTTTTTCGTTTAAATTATATTAAATCAGTGTCAAATGGTTATAAATCCATTGGTTCTTCATGTTTTGCATGAAAAATCATGGAGTTGGAGCTTTGATTTCGATATCCATTGGTTCTTCATGTTTTTTTTTTTCGAAAATTTCCTTCAACCAGCTATCGATTGAGGGCTTGCTTGGTTTGATGTAATTACATGTATTTTCATGTAATTTCTCTCAAATCAGCATTAAATGCATACATGAAACAACATCACATGTGTTTGAAAGTGAAGAGGAGTTGCCTGGATCAGATTTCATGATAATTCGAAGCCAAAGCTTGGTGGGCCCTACCATGATATGTGTTATATCCACTCCATCCATTCATTAGTATAGATCATTTTAGGGCATGGGCCTAAAAATGAGGTAGATTCAAATGTCAAGTTAACCACACTATATAAAATACTGGAGATTGAATACTAACCATTTAAATGTTCTTCCCATAGTGTGGTCCACTTGAGTTTGGATCTGTCTCATTGTTGGAGGCATACCCTATAATAATATGGCCAAATGAATGGACGGGGTGGATAAAACATATACATCATGGTGGGGCCCACAAAGTCCATCTCGTTTTCTGTGCCTAAAAGTTGCTGCTGTCAATGTCATATGGCATCCATTCCATGACAAATTCTTGTAATATGTAGTTAATACTTAAAAAGTGTAAAATACACTGCAATTCCCCTGAAATACATCCCAACCAAACATGCCCTAAGATTAATTTCGAAGTATTTAGGAGTCTTTGGTGAAACGATCATCACATACACTCTAATTTCGAAATTTGAGTGTAGGTGGTCTGATTTGGGAAAAATTCAAAATTTTCCCAATTTCTCCCAAATTGCTTGCAATGTTACACTCCAAACATGAAATCAAGCATGTATGAGGGCTGATCTACTAATTTGTAGTCCTTGTTAATTTTCTAAAAATAAAATCATTTTTTAATAAAAAATTATTAAAATAATAAATTTTTTTTTTCAAAATTTCCCTTCAACCAGCTGTCAATTGAGACAAATTTCGAAGTATTTAGGAGTGTTTGATGAAATGATCATCACATACACTCTAATATTATGCATTCAATTTGAATATAGTCGCATTAGTTTAGTCTAGTCAGACATTGCATAGCATGGGATCCTATACAAGGGAAACCTATTGTGTGCACTTCTTTTTTGAGATGTTTTTTTTTTAAAGTATGTATTAAGGTCTTTTAACAATACCTAAAGTTTCATTAAAAAATTCAACCATTTTCCCAATGTTTCCCCATGTTTCCCAAAAAGCGCAATAAATTACCCAATACAAATGATATATCCCGTGTGATAATTGATACATTTTTGTATCCTAAGGATGCAATATGTAACGCGATACCGATATTTCGAACACTGGGTATGAGTACGGGTTCCAAGCATGGCAAGTATCGGACATGGATCCTCTAAACCCCAAATTCTCAAGATATGGTATGACAAGTATTGGACACACCAATGATTGATTTGGGAGGAACTATATGATCCTTGACCATGTTATTGCATTGCATGCAGGCCTCTTATATTTGTTAACCTGATCCATTGGTCTTTTGTACACCTAGCCATATTTTGGGTATAAGAAATGTTTTACCTTGCTCCAGTAGGATTAAGGTTAAGGGTTTGTAAAACCTCATTTAGTGGTGGCTTTCAATTGTACTATAGAACTCATATAGATAACTCTCCAATTGTCTTTTCTTGTGGATATAGCACCATGATGAGCCATGTAAGGCAGTGTTTTCTTTTGGTTTTCATTTTCACTTTTTGTGTGTGTGTGTGTGTGTGTGTTCCATCATGATCTGTTGATCTGACAATGTTCCATTTACTTTGACTCTGTTGGGCTGGACCATGGCTGGACAGTGTTCCAAAAAGGATCCTAGCCACCTATGACAGACCCCTTTTTCAGTTGAGTGCGGACTGTTTTTGTGGCTTGTCTTCTCTCCATCTATTTGCAGGCTAAAAGGTTAGGGTTGTCCCATCAAGGAGAATTTTAGGGCATGGGCTATCCATGTTAGGGCACAACATGCCAATGGTCATACTCATGGGCTCCTTGACTGATGGAAATTGTAAAACTAGAAGATCCTAGTCACCTATGTTGGTTGGACCTGTTTCTTTCAGTTGAACATGGACCATTTTTGTTATTGTTTTCTCAACCCTCTATTTGCAGCCCCAAATTGAAAGGTTGGGCCTGTCCCATTGCAGAGAATTTTGGGGCATGGTCCATCCATGGTGGGGCCCAATACGCTCAATGGTCATGGGCTCTTGACTGATACAAATTGTAGAACTGTGCATATCCTTAAGTGAAGGATCATATTATCCCTCTTGATTAGGACTCATAACTCGCAAGTATAATCCAGTTAAAACATCTTCGCAACCGTACTGTTGTCAAATGGATGAGGTAGGATGCATAGTTCAATGCAAAAGGAGAAGCATTCAGGCATGGATGTTCGTCTACCCCTTGGAATGTAACTGACAGTTACAATATAGCATCTGGATTTGCATATTGTTTTCTATGGCCTGCATGACACTTTGGAGATTGTTTTCATTGGGCTTATCCTTTGGAGAATAGGTGCTGCTGCTTTTGGAAAGGACCACTCTGTATTTCCATTTTAGTAAGGAGAATTCTCACATGCAACCGGTTGGATGGTAAGTTACTGTCCCCCCAGCAGATGTGTGTGGGATATCCAACCCGTCAGGTTGCCCCACCATGAGGATAACCTTTTGCAAAAATCAGCGTCATCCACTCATCAGGCAGACCAGACTTGTATTTTGTTATTTATCAATCCACTCATCGGGGGGACCCCACTTGTATTTTGTTATTTATCAATGCCCACACATTATTATTTTTTGGTGCGGCCCTCCTGATGGGCAGACGGGGCTGATTTTTGCACAAAAGGTGATCCTCATGGTGGGGCCAACCTATTGAGTGGGGTGGATGTTGAATGTACACGGTCGGTTGGAAGTTATCCACTGGGTGGATGGTAACTTGTTGTCCAACCGGTTGGATGTGAGCATTTCTCCTTATTAAGTAGTATATTATGAATAAACACTCTTCATGTTACAAAACCATCCATCCATATACTTGATTTATGACTTGGGGTTAGGGTGGGAATGTTTCAAACCACTAGCTATAAACTTCTACTCATCAATGTATTTTTATTGCAGAGTTTCTTCATATGGTGGATTGTTCGTTCTTGGCCATTGTTTTGGGCGCTTTTCATCAGTTTTCTGCTCGGAACTGCATATTCAATCAATGTGAGTTATGTTTCCTTTCTGATTATAGTCTTCTATGTTAATTTTCTTAGTACTGAACTGCTCAAAGCCCATACTAACCCATCCTTTCATCGTCTTCAGTTTCATAAATGCATGATACTGTTAGGGGGGTGGAAGGTATCAGCTAGTAGACGTTTATAGGTGGTCGAGGTTTTGAGCTTTTTATCAGGCGAGAGGTCGCTATGTGTTTATATAGATTTTAGAGAAATGGTTTTGAAAAGCTTTCAGTTATTTCTTAGGAGCTTTTCGTTGGTCTATTCCTTGGTTGTATCATGTACGAACCTTCTCCTCGGCTTTTCTCCTGTTTTGAACTAGTGCTCTTGCTTCCAATTCCTAATGGTCTATACTTTCTAACATTTCTAAACCGAGGCTTCCTCGCTTTTTGAACAGAATCATTTGCTGCTTCCCGTCACACTTTGTGCAAGTCTATTCTTAAAAATCTGTAGCATGAAGTTTGTTGTCTTCTTTTTCATCATCATTGTCACCATCAAAGCCTTATCGTAGTTAATTGAGGTCGGCTACACGAATCATCTTTTATTATTATTATTATTATTAATTGTTTGCTTTTCTGGGAAGCATTGGAATTGTAGAAATTGGAGGATATCAAACCCTACAAATTCATCACAAAGGAATTATGCCTCCCGCACAAGATACTTTTCAATCTTGTGCGGAGGGGTCCATGGTTCAATGATCCGGACCACTGATAGTATTGGTCCCACCATGGATGCATCATGCGATTCATGCCCCAAAATCTATTAAATTGGAAGATCCTAGCTCGCCAATTTGAAACTCTTTTTTCCTTCTTTCAGTTGAATGGGGACGGTTGCTGTATTTACCTTCTTAGCTGTCTCTTTTCATGCCATAAATTGAAAATTTAGAATTTTCCATTCAAAGGGATTTTTGGGACATGGTCCATCCACGTTGGACCCATTGATCTATGGTTTGGATAACTGAAATTGAGCCCCACTTCTACAAAACGAAAACGGACTATAGGGTGGTATAAGGTGCATAACCTCAGGTGAGGATCATCTTACTCCTTCCCATTCCACGCCATTTCATTCCCTCCAAACTATAGAAGACATGCAATTTTCTATAGGTAGTCAATAGGTCTTTGGCAGATGGGGCATTGCTTCAAGTGGAGGGTGGACTTGCATTACAGATTGCCACTTATAAATATTCATGTTGTAAATATTAAGACTTGAAATATATACTCTATTGTTCATTTGACTTAGATGTATACATCTGCACATACATGCATATGTACATACATGTTGATAGATATACATAAATATTGGTTGTTTAAGTAACCTGGAATTCAACTTATGGGGTTGGTACCACGATGTTTCTGCTGAATTGTTACAGCTACCACTTTTAAGATGGAAGAGATTCGCTGTGGTCGCGGCGATCTGTATCCTGGTTGTTCGGGCAGTGATAGTCCAACTTGCATTTTTTCTACACATGCAGGTTCGATTCTAAGTTACTCCTTATTTTCTTTTATCTGATAATATATACATTCCACATATTTCTTTTTTATGGGAAAGCAACCATTTAAACACACCCCAATTGATCTGCATACAGCCATTTTCCATTTTGGGAATCAAATAAGGGCAGAAGTTCAATATTTCAATTTCAAGAAATAGAAAATGGGGTGCACATATCAATCAGATGGGCGGGATATCGATTTCCATTTTGTATTCTTTTCTTCTTCTTCTTCTTTTTTTGGTTTGTTTATAGTTAAAAGAGGAATGATCATCAGACAACCCATTGCATGTGGAGTTAACTTGCAGTGGGTTCTCACATGGTAGCATCTGATGTGTGTAGGATATCTGAGCAGTGCAAAAGCTAGGTATCTGAAGATCACCTGGAGCAAAAATCAGGCTGGTTCACTCGTCAGGAGGGGCACATGTTTGTTAAATTGGATCGTAGGCTCTGATTAAACGGATGATTATTTTTCATGCAGGCTAGCTGGCCAGATGAGTGGAATGCCCTGATTTGGTGCCAGTTATCTTTATGGTTGGCCCACCTTTTGCATGGCTCAAATGTCTTACAGACGTGACATGCTGGCCCGTGAGAACCCATTGCATGTGAACTTTAAATGCAATGGTTTGTGGGGGATCATTCTAGTTTACAATATAGATGTATATAGAATTGTCCTATATCATCTGTGTTTTAGCACTATATGATGTTGTGTGTGGGTAAATTTTCCAGACTTTTGTTTTCAGAAGACCAGCTGCCTTTTCAAGGCCATTGATATTTGCAACTGCATTTATGAGCTTCTTCTCAGTTGTTATAGCACTATTTAAGGTAAAGCTCTTTAGTTCCATTTAATTAAGTAATGTACAATCCTCTCTTATACCTTGCTTTCATGTTTGGAATTGACATATTTGTTCTCATCTATGGTGGATTGGGTATGTCTTGCCTTTTAGATCATCATCATCATCTAAGCTTTATCCCGACTAATTGAGGTCAGCTACATGAATCTTGTTACGCCATTCTGCTGTAACATGGACAATATCCTTAGTTAAACCATAGGTCCTCAAGTGTTTTCTTTTGACCTCCATCCATGTCCTTTTGGGTCTTTCCCTTGTCTTTCTTTTAGAGCATTCAAATTAAACTGACTCACTCTTTCTAACCAGTGTAATTCTTGGCCTTTGTTGCACGTGGCCATGTCTGGCCTTCTAGATTTCACTTGTAATTTTTGTAGGAATACGATAAACAAGTTCCAGACAATGCTATAAAAAATCGTTATTGTATCACAAATCGTAAAAGGGGTTGAATTGTATCTAATTGCAAATCGTATAGTAAATCATAAGATTTTTTCTGATTTTAAAAATATTCATATAAAAAACAAATGAAAAAATATAAGTAAATCAGAAAAGATTAAAACTCATTAATCATCCATTTTCCATCAACATGTACCAAAAAAGTAATACACATCATGATATTATTAATTGAGAAAATGTATATGGCATATATATATCATGATACTAAAGGATTCTTGTCTTTTTTGTTTGTTTTCTTTTGTTGTCTTTCGAAAAAATTAATCTTAAAAAACATACAAGAGTCCTTTAATAATTATGTTCTTTTGTACCTTTCTTAAGTGCAGAATCATGTTATAAAAAATGGCATTTGATTCCATTGTGAATTGTATCTTGATTTCTTTGTTTTGGGTTTTTGTATATCAAAATCCCCAAATCTCCTCTTGCCTCTCACTCTCTCTCAAAAGAAAAAAAGAGAGGATATATTTAATAGGGGAGGCCTTTTTCATGTTTTATGAGCAAAAGAGTACAAAGAAAGAAGAAAAAATTGAATAAAAAAAGTTTTTAAAGTAAATTTTTAGCCCATTTATGTAATCTACGATTATCATACGATTCATATGATTATTATTGTATGATTTAATATAATTCGTACGATTATCATATGATTATTTGGGATTTTACTTTTCAAATTGTACACCCATACGATACGACATATCGTGAATCGTACGATTTTGATCACACTGCTTCTAGATGATGATTAAATGAAGCATGCATAAACTAGCTCACCACACTAGGCAGTAATTGCTTTAGTACTATCTAGTCGAGTAATTGTCCAGCATATTACCCAGACTACAAGTTCTTGAAAAATAATAGGATCACTAAGAGCTTCGGACTGTTGATCGCGAAGATGATGATTAGCTTCAACTGGCGAAACTGTAGATTTTGCACACAGCATGCCCATATCAATGAGGAGATCAAGAACATACTTTCTTTGGTATATGAATATCTATTTCTTGGATCTTGCAGCTTCAATTTCAAGGAAGTATTTAATGGTCCAAGATATTTGAATGTCGAATATACTGTGCAATTATGACTTGACTCATTGAATTTCCTGTTCACTCTTGCCTACAAGGGTGATGTTGTAAACAAAAACCACCACAGTAGTGCCAGTTTCATGATTTTGTTTTATGAAAACTCAATGATCATGAGAACTTTTGAATCCAGCCTGAGAATAGTGATGCTAAGCTTTTCAAACCACATCCAAGGAGATAGCTTAGGACCATAAATTGCCACCTTTAGCAAGCAAACTCGACCTTTCTCCAAAGGGTTAACACCCAGGGGCAATTCCCTATATGTTTCCTCCTGAAGATTCACATGAAGGAAGGTTTTTTCAACACCAAGCTGATGAAGGAGCTACTTTTGAGTGGTTGCAATAGAGAGGAGGACCCGAACCAAGTTTAGGTTAGCCGCGTTAACACAAATGTCATTATTGAATATAACCTTTTGGTCACAAGACGAGCTTTTAATATTTCTAATGAACCATTGGGTTTATGTTTCAAGGCTAGTTTTTTTTTTTTTTCACCAATATCTATGGTAATGTGAAATGTGAAATGATTACAAATTACTTTACCTGTCTCTTGACACATCTGCATTTGACTGCCAATTCCCGTGTTTGGTTTATCGGCGGTAAAATCATAATGACGCCATTTTTACATTAATGTCAAATCATCACCAAAATACACTGTTATAGCTGTTTGGATTTGAGATTTTCACGGTAATGAAATGAAAACTTGCAATGATTACGAATTTCTTTTCCTGTCTCCTGAATACATCTGCATTTGACCGAAGATTCCCGTGTTTGGTTTGGTGGTGGTAAAATCATAATGGTGACACATTTTCTTTACATTACTGGGGTAATTGGCAAAACAAACAGGCCCTTAGTGTGAATGCTCATTTACAACCAATAAGATTATTTCCTTCTGGCAAGTCAACTAGGTCCCAAGTTCCTTATTGTCATTTCTCCATTGTGGCAGCTCGCCACAGGGGATAAGTCCAAGCATCTATTACTTTGGTAGGAATAGTAACTAAGGAAATAGAAGAGAGATACTCACAAAGTGAAGGAGAGAGATTCACAGGAGATAGTTGCTGATAGGAAGACACGTATGATTTTTTCTTCTCAAAGATACTCCTTACCGACAACTGAATTTTTTTGATATTTGCATCAAATGAGGTTTGCACCATCTTATGATAGTAAGTGCCAGGGTTTTACTAATCAATGGCCTAGAAGAGTAACTACAGCTGACATTTTAAAATAGGATAAAAACTATGCACAATCGAACCAAAAACAGATATCTCCATGGAAAAAGAAGAAGAAGATAAAAACCAAACAGCAGTTTAGACGAGGCAATTGTTTTTATTAAAAAATTCTGGTCTGGGATAAATAAGTTGTACATCATAATTCATATTTTACTGTTTTCTTGTCTAGGACATACCTGACATCGATGGAGATCGGATATTTGGAATTCGGTCCTTCACTGTGCGTCTTGGTCAAAAGCGGGTCAGACATCAATGGACTCAAATCTCTTTATTAAATGAAAACCCAATCAGTTTTAGGATGTTAAACTAAGTATTCTCTCTTTTTTTTTTTTTTTCAATTTTTCTGATCGATCTGAAATTTTCGTGAACAGGTGTTTTGGACTTGCGTTTATCTTCTTGAGATGGCTTACAGTGTAGCTGTGGCAATGGGAATAGTTTCTTCCTGCACTTGGAGCAAATTCATAACGGTACGATTTTAGCTAACATTTCTACAAGTGGGGCTCATGTTTGAATGATTGAAACCATTGATATGATGGGCCTCATGGTCCAATTTGCAAGAAACCCCCCAGATTGAAAGATCCCAGCCATTGAACATGAGGCCTTGTTTTGGTCGTATGAAGAAATTTGTTATATCTTCTTCTTAACCATTTATTTGCTGCCGCCAATTGATGGGTTATGATTTTCACATCCGGGTGGTTTTTGGCGGATGAGATATCTGCAGTAGGGACCATTGTATCAACAGTTTGGATCACTAAACCATGGGCCCCAATTGTGCAAAGTACAAACTTGTGTACTGTACAGATTCATGGTCTGAGCATTGTATAATATACCTCATGCAATAGGTCTGGGATCAAGCCTTCTCTGGCCTACTTCCAGTTGTATTTGGTCCACCTTGGTTGATTCTCGACAGAGATGAATTAAAATGAAAAGGAGTTCTGTGGACGCCAATATGGCACATGTGCTAGATCTGGGTAGTTCATTATGTTTTTGCCACTTTATGTGCTTCATGGCCCAAAAATCAGCTGGTCAGGTCATCAGGTGGGTCTCATGTTTATGTCAAATATGGACTGTTGGCCACTCCGTTTTAACCATTCATTCTTTTCATACTTGCATGGCCCACCTGATGATTGGACTAGCCTGGTTTTTGGGCTACAAAATGAACATAGATGGTGGGGCCCATTGTTCTGAGTATTGGCGATATTATCAATAATATCGATGATATTATCGGTACCGCCAGCTCACTGATATCGATGACATTGGTAGTATTAGAAATTTCAAGTATCAGCAATATATCGCCGATATATCAGTAAGTATTGCCAGTATATCGATATTGCCAATGTTTTTTACTGTGTAAATTCCAAGTGTCACTTGTATCGCCAATGTATCGGCCATATTTTGATAATATCGCCAATGTATTGATTTTACCAAAAATCTGTTTATTAAAAAAATTTCCATGGATTTTTTTAATAGGAGCATGGTAGTATGATGAAATGCATCTTTTTATGTGTGTATATGTATGCATGCATGGATGGATAGATGGATGCATGCATGGATGGATGGTTAGATGGATGTGTGTGTATATGTGTATGCATGCATGCATAGATGGATGGATGGATCGTTCATGCATTCGTGCACGCTTGTGTCATTGTATGCGTGCATGGATGGATGGATGAATCATGCATGTGTTTGTATGGATGGATGGATGGATCATTCATGTGTTTGTATGGATATATGGATGTATGTGCATGCGTGGATGGATGGATCCACCATTTTCCCCATGTTTCCCCAATATTTTCTTAAGTCAACAATACATACTTTTAGACCCCTATTAAAGGGAAACTTTTGATTCTTAAACATGCAAATTTGTCTCTCTTTTTTTTGCAATTATTTTATTCTTAAATATGTAAATATGTGTATTTTGGCATCTCATCTCATTGAGAAATTCCACTATTTCCCCCATGTTTCCTTTAGTTAGTGATACATTTCTGGGTATAGGTGATATCGATACATGTTTCTGTATCCCCAGCCTGCGATGCATGTAACGATGCTGATACTACAAACACCGGTGGGGCCCAAATGAATAATTCAAACTTGAGTTTCTTTAGTAAACCTTAGGATGCCATTTTCCATAAAGCATGTGTGACTCTCTCTCTCTCTCTCTCTCTCTCTCTCTCTCTCCTTCACACATCTAGAGCAAAGGCAAAGGTGGGCCTTGCATGATGGACAGTCCATACAAATGATTTTTGCTTTTCTATTATAATCAATATGTCTGTATCCCAAGCGAATAATAGGATGGTTAGGATCTTCCTATCAAAGTGATGCTTGAGAGGGATAGGTCAAAGGAGGCCCCTGCATAATAGATGGCCCATATTTATGCATAAATCTTTTCTGGTATAACCAATGTGGACCGTCCATTTTCCCACTCATTTATCATGTGGTTAGGATCATTCGATCAAAGTGATTTGGGAGGGATGGTAAGTTGAAGGTGGATGCATCCATTTCCCTAGCCATTGATTTGACAGTTAGGATCATCCAACTGAAGTGGTTTTTTAGTGGGATGGGCCATCAAAGGTGGTTTCCGCAATGATGGACGATCCACATCAACCTAATTAACAGACCAACCTGGATTTCGGGACAAGGAATGTCCATATTGAGCACCATCTGGTACATGGCCCTCATCTCGCACATGTGTGCCATGCCGATATGTGTGTTGCGATTTATCACTTCATTATTTAGATGAGTTAAAGGTCTTCAGACAAATTCAAGGTAATTGGCATCGAAACATCAGAATTTAGATTCCATGGAACTTGATAGTTGTCAATCAAACAATAAAACTAGAGTCCTAGAACTCTTCTTCCAGGAAGTGAACTTCTATGAACTTGATTACTCCAAGGAGCTCTTGTTCCATGCATCCAAATGGCCCCTTATTGATAAATCACAAGTATTAGAGTGTGAAACTTAGGACGTTGTCACTTAAATCTTAGTATAGTATTTTTGCATGAGAAAACCAAGAATTTTATCACTTAGGACTGCAACTTGTGTTCGGGTTTGGGTTGACCTGAATGTTATAAACCCAATTCGGGTTGTCAAGGTCCTTGGGTTGGGTTTCGGGTTGGAAACTGCCGACTTGATTGTATTTGAGATTGGGTTTGGTTCATATTGAGCAAAATTTGGGTAAGGTTAGGTCGGGTTGGGAATAACCACATGTATTTGGCTGATCCTTAAAAAAAAAATCACATGTATTTGGCTCCGGTTGGGTTGAGTATAGAGGAATTTGGGTTCGGCACCTTGGTTTGGAATTCGGGTCAGGTTGGGTTGCGGGTTGGGTCCTGTTGAGGTTAGGTTGAGCTCGGGTTGACCATCAACGCCACCCTATCTGCCCAAGTTGCGCCCGTTTTAAGCTGTAGTCAATTTGCCTTGGTACATGTTGAACATGTGCAAGAAATTCTGGATCATTGATTCTGCAATGGTTGGACAATCCCAAGCCATCAACTGAATGGCCTCATAGGAAATTAAAAATGAATGGATGATCAATGAATTTTTCGTTGACCATCCATTTACCTTTCCTCAAAAGTCCTCTAAACAAATGGTTAACTTTACCTATATTGGGCTGTGGCTCATCTATGATGGGGGAACGCCTGGTGATCAACTTGAATGTCGTGCACACGTGTCACATGTACAAAATCAAGTCACTGATAAGTAACTCTTACATACATGATGTGTTTATCACTGTAGTCTCTCTCTTTTTTTGTATTGCATCTTTATATTGGTTAATGATCACCTACAACCTAGTACAAGTGATTTTCATATGAAACCCAACACCACATGCCGATGTGTAAGATGTATGGTTCATCTGAGCTTGTGCACAAGTTGGGATGCCATGAAGATCACCTGGTGAAAAATCAAGTCAGGCCACTCATAAGCAGGCTACACTGTATGAAAATGATAGTTTAGATAGGACCTACCAACAGTCTGTTTCCACACACATTTGTCCGTTTTATGAGTGGACTAACGTATTTCGTAACGGTAACGGTGGCCATAATGGCTACCACCGTTACCTTTACAATATGGGTTGTAACGGCTGTTACGGACTTACGGTCCCTATAACAGCAGTTATGGTATCTTTTTTTATTAAAGGAAAAAATTTGAAGAACCTATGTCGGCCCCATAACGGATTGTAATGGGGCCATTATGGCCTTTATGGGTAATTTTTCCATAACGGCCATAATGGCCTTTACGACCCCATAATGTGTAATGGTTGCCACCGTTACCTCTACATAATGGCCTTTATGGCACACTATGGAGTGGACTGACCTTATGCACTGCTTGGATGTCCCATACATGTGCCACATTGGCAAGTATGCTAGGCAAGGTATTTCGTAACAACTACGATGGTTGTAACGGCTACCACCATTGCCTTTACAATACATGTTGTAATGGCCATTATGCTCTCTCTCTCTCTCTCTCTCTCTCTCTCTCTCTCTCTCTCTCTCTCTCTCTTCTTTTAATTGAAAAAAAAAAAAAAAACTCTGAAAAACTTGTATTGGCTCCATAATGGACCGTTACAGGGTAGTCAAGGCCTTTACGGGAGGCGTAACAAGCCATTACGGGGGCTGTAACTTATGGCCATTACGACCTCTTAGCGTGTAACTATTGCCACCATTACCTTTATGTAATGGTCTTTATGGCCCCGTAATGGCCGTTACAACACACCGTGATATTGGGTTGTGGGTGGTAATGTTGTACAGGATGCCTTGCATTATGCTAATGTAGAATTCGGGGGCCAACTACAGAATTCGGGGGTTGACCAAAACTTGTTGTGATGCTCATGGCCAACCGAGGGCTATTGATGGTCGACCGTGACTCTTTGTTGAAAGCTTAGTCGACCCTCGGTCGACCAAAGGTGCAGTTGTCGAATTGCGTAGTTTTACGCAAATTAGGGTATTTAAGTTTGGTTTAGATCAGGACTTTCTTAATGCGAGCATTTTCTTTCAAGGGGCAAGGGTTTTGCTAAGGGAGAGGGTTTTTACACTTGTAAGGGTTTGAGAATGGATTTTCTCAAGAGATCTAGGGTTTTCTATAGGTGCGCATCGCAAGGGGAGATCGGGTACATCTGTAATAAAAAAGGTGAGTCTGTAAACTCTAAAGTTTTGATTATAGTGGATATCTGTCGCTTTGTGCTGTGGTTTTTCTTGTGAGGGTTTTCCATGTTAAATATCTTGTGTTATGTGGTTGCTTGCTTGATTGTTTTTTTGTTATTTTGCTTTATTTATATTGTTCTATCTTCGTTTATCATGCTTCCACTAAGCACACGGAGTAGCCGTGGTGTTAGATCTAAATTTCTAATAACTAGGTTTTTGGATCCGAGTTTGTTATGACTCGAGTTTACATCGCTGTAGTGTGATATAGAGCCGATTTACTCCAACAAAGTGGAATTAGAGAGTCAGGTTGGACATTCGGAATCCAATGAAGATGTCAGGGTTGAAATTCGATATCTAGAAATTTGATGGGAAGAACAATTTTATTTTGTGGTAGCGCAAGGTCAATGATATTCTAGTTTCACAAAGGTTGAGCAAGGTGTTGGAAACAAAACCTAAGAAGATGTCGGATGATGACTGGAGCGATGTCGGGGAAAAAGCCATGAGCATCATCGGTTTGTGTCTATCAGATGGAGTTATGTATAACGTCTTGGATAAGGAATCTCCCCAGGAGATGTGGAAGAAGTTAGAAGACTTATATATGTTGAAGTCCCTAACGAATAAGTTGTTTGTGAAGAAACAACTTTTTGGGCTGAAATTGAAGGAGGGGTCGTATCTCCTAAAGCATATGAATTTGTTTACAAAGATATGTAGCGAGTTGGTAAGGCTCGGAGAGATGATTAAGGAAGAAGATAAAGCGATGCTACTTCTAGCATTGCTTCCCTCATCATACGACCATCTCATCACTACTTTGCTGTATGTGAAGAATATAGTGAAGATTGAAGAAATTACTGCGGTGCTCGTTTCCAACGAGATGAGGAAGAAGTCGAGTGATAAGGACTCTCAGGCGGAAGGGCTAGTTGCAAAAGGGAGTTAGGGATGTGGGCGATCCGTGGAGCGATCTCGGTTTGACAAGAAGAAAAAGTCCAGATCGAAATCGAAGGTAAATGATAGACGCTTCTATTGCGGCATAAATGGACACTTCAAGAGAGGCTGTTAGAAACGGAAGGATGGCTTGGAAACTAAAGGAAAATGGAACACAAGTGAATTGGCTAGTGTAGTAGAAGAGAGCCCAAAAGGAAGACCCCTCGGTCTCCTTGGGAATATGGACCATCAAGGTAAGAATGTTTGACGGAGTCATTTGGACTCTAGGTGATGTCAGGCATATACCAGAGCTAAAGAAAAACTTAATATCCTTGAGGGTTTTAGATACGAATGGTTGCACGTTCACCGCATCTAGCGGTGTATTAAAGGTCACTAGAGATGTGATGGTGTTGATGAAATGACACAAGGATAGAAATTTGTACAAGTTGATTGGGAGCATAGTTATGGGTGAGGCCGCTACCACCTTACACACCAAATCCGGCACATATGACACAAATCTGTGGCGTACGCGGTTAGGGCATATGAGCAAGAGGGGCATGATGGAACTTCACAAACGGAAACTATTAAAGGGAGTTAAGGCATACAATGTGGATTTCTGTGAACATTGCATCCTAGGCAAGTAGTGCAAGGTAAGGTTCAAGATTGCTACACACACTAGCAGCGGGGTGCTCAACTATATTTATTCCGATGTCTGGGGGCCAGTGACAGTCCCGTCTAAGGGAGAGGCACGATACTCATGACCTTCATAGACAACTACTTGAAGAAAGTTTGGGTCTATTTCATGAAGCATAAGTCTAAGGTGTTCGTTAGGTTCAAGCAATGGAAAGCGGAAGTAAAGAAGCAAACTATGAGACATGTTAAGTGTCTCAGGTCAGAAAATGGTATGAAGTACAAAGAGGCAAAATTCATGGAATTCTACAAAGATCAAAGCATCATAGGCACTTTTCAACTCTAAAAACCTCATAGTAGAACGGGCTAGTAGAGAGGATAAACAAAACTCTACTGGAGAGGGTGGGAAGTATGCGGTTGCATGTAGGGCTACCTAAAAGCTTTTGGGTTAAAGCAGTAAATATGTCATGCTACATAGTAAATCGGTTATCATCTATAACACTAGACTCTAAGGTTACAAAGGAAGTTTGGACGGGCAATGACGTCGATTAAATCTTCGGGTGTCTAGCCTATGTTCACGTGTAAAGTAGACAGAGGTCAAAGTTGGATCCAAAGTCTAGGAAATGCATCTTTGTTTGGTATGAAAATGTGTCAATGGCTATAAGCTTTGGAATCTAGTTTCATAGAAGGTGGTTATTAGTAGAGATTTCATCTTCGATGAGGCGTCAGTGCTGAAGACCAATAAGGATGTTGTAGCAGGGAAGTCGGAAAATCTTGGTGAGACTGAGAGATTGTCGGTGCAGGTGGAGCCAGTTGAGCAAGTGAATGAAGGTGAAATTCAATAAGGGCAAGAAAATGACCAAGATAATCGGCAGGATACCTAGGAAAGTATATCCAAGAATATGGAGAAAAGAACCATTACTGCCCCGGTTCGATACAGGTTCGAGGACATGGTGTCTTTTGCATTGTTCACAGGGAGTGGAGATCCCTCCACCTTTCAAGAGGCAAAATCCAGAAAGGATGGTGACATGTGGATGTTGGCAATGACGAAGGAGATAAAATCTCTACACAGGAATCATACATGGGAGTTAGTAGAATTTCTTAAATGTCAGTGGGCTATATGGTGCAAATGGGTCTATAAGAAGAAAGAAGCACTAACACAAAATGAGGGCGAAAAGTACAAACCAAGGCTCGTAGAAAATGGGTACTCGCAGTGGGAAGGAGTGCATTACAATGAAGTTTTCTCTCCGGTCATGAAACATATTTCAACCAGGGTGTTACTAGAGATGGTAGCAGAATCCAATTTGAAATTCCACAAGATACGGGAGATCATTACTTTAAGAGAGATTTTGTTTCGGAATATTCATACGGACGAGAATGCCATAGATATGTTGACAAAGTTGATGACCACAGAGAAGTTCAAGCACTGCTTGGGCTTGATCAATCTCACTAGTCATTGATGAGACTGGGCACAATTGCACAGGGGTGCGGATGGAGTTGTGTTCCAGGTAGAAGGATGCAGGGAACGGTCTACGCTCAAGGTGGAGGTTGCACGTGAGATCTTCAAGGTGACTTGGCAGAATACAAGTCAATGTGGAGATTGTGGTGCAGGATGCCTTACATTCTGCTACCACATGGCTCAGGGGTCGATCGTGGAATTCGGGGGTCGATCGAAACTTGCTATGATGTTCACAGTCAACCGAGGGCTATTGATGGTCGACTGTGACTCTCTGTTGAAAGCTTAGTCGACCAAAGGTGCGACTGTTAGATTGTGGGGTTTGCGCAAATTAGGGTATTTAAGTCCAGTTTTGATTAGGGCTTTCTTAATACGAGTGTTCTCTCTATAGGGACAAGGGTTTTGCTAAGAGAGAGGGTTTTTACACTTGTAAGGGCTTGAGAAGGGATTTCTCAAGGGATCTAGTGTTTTCTAGAGGTGCACATCGCAAGGGGAGATCGAGTACACCTGTAATAGAAGAAGGTGAGTCTGTAAACTCTTAAGGTTTTGATTATAGTGAATCTTTGTTACTCTGTACCATGGTTTTTTCCTGCAAGAGTTTTCCACATTAAATATCTTGTGTTATTTTGCTTTATTTCTGTTGCTCTATCTTCATTTATCGTGCTTTCACAAAACGCACAGATTAGCAGTGGTGTTAGATCCGAATTTCTAATACCTAGGGTTTGATCCAGGTTTGTCGTGGCTCGGGTTTACATCGTTGTGGAGTGATATAGAGTTGATTTACTCCAACAGGTCATTCCTCTACATTTGTTATCCGAAGTGGGTCTCTCAATTGAATTGGTTCTCCATAACCGCTTCTTTTGGAAATTCTTGGATGTCACATATACTCTAAATAAACGAAGAACAAATACTTTTGACTGTTTGAAGTAGACAATAGATCCTTTTGCACATACCCAACACTGTTGGTGTACTTAAAACAGCAAACAAAAGAGGCCAAAGCACTGTCTGCCCTCTACTCCATGGTTTTAAGACTCCGACGAGTCCTGTTCAACTCGTCCAGATTAACTCCGACTCGGTCAGACCCAATTCGGTTTGACACCACGTGTCACCCCTGGATGAGTCACCCCGACTTGGCTGAGTGGGGCCGATTCACCCCCTACTCAGGCGAGTTGTGACTTGACTCAAGAATGGACAAGTTGGTCCAAGTTGCCAAGTCTTTTCACCATTCTCTGCTCTCCAAACCATCTGACCCATTGCATACTTAGATTTACCTAAATTGCACATTTTCCGCAGCTAGGATCAGTTGCTGCTTTGGTTTAGTTGACTTAAATGTTGAATGTGTAACTCTAACTTAGGACATTCCAGCTATGACTGACTTTGATGCCAATGGCAACAGTCAGCAATCAACTCATCGTTCTTCGCCATAGTTTCTTGTATTGTTACTATTCTTTTTGTAATAGTAAATATCATCAGCTTACGATCTATTTGGGTTCAAACTTGATCTTCTTGGCAGATTTCGGGCCATGCAATTCTAGCTTCGATTCTGTGGAGCCGTGCAAAATCTCTGGATCTGAAGAGCAAAGCTGCAATAACATCCTTTTACATGTTCATTTGGAAGGTAAGTAATGAACGACTTCGATTTTACATGTTCATTTGGAAGGTAACTAATGAACGACTTCAAAAAGTGTTGTCTTTTCTTGGCCCAGCAATGATGGTTGGATCATTTCATAGGTTTTTTTTTTGGTGGTGGAGGTGTATGTGTTTGGGCAGCTCGCACAAACCGTGGGGCCCACCATAACAATGATTTGAATCATCAGGTGCACCCCATGTGTACAGTTTGTTGGGCAGAACAAAAGCTCTCGATCTTCGAACAGAAGACCAACATTAAGCAAGTCAAGCGACTTCGCTCCACTCGGACAATCGGGTCGATTGGGTACCCGTGTCCAGTTGGGCGGATTCAAAAACTCTACTCGATGTCCAGTTGAGTCAGCTTGACTAGAAGGCTTGGACGAGTTTGACTCGACGATATAATACATGTATAAATAAAGAATATTTGAAGTGGTCGTATATATCTAAAATTATTAAAAGCTATAAATATTTAAAATAGCCAAAGAGAGATGCATATTCAGCATATGAACGTTGCTAACTGGCTTGCACTTCGCCTCATTTTGCTTTTATCACTAAGACTTCTACTAAGTCATGCTGAGATTTCAAGCTGAGCCGATGAATCTTGTCAAGTCCGGACCGAGTGACGATCGTGACCAAGTTTCTTAGAGA
Source organism: Magnolia sinica (assembly GCF_029962835.1). Classification (NCBI taxonomy): domain Eukaryota; kingdom Viridiplantae; phylum Streptophyta; class Magnoliopsida; order Magnoliales; family Magnoliaceae; genus Magnolia; species Magnolia sinica. The sequence continues at coordinate 83,244,190 of NC_080582.1, forward strand.
CTCAGCTTGAAATCTTGTCAAGTCGACTCAATCGAGTTTCAAGTCAAGTCAGCGAGTTTTAGAACTATGATCATGAGTGGATATGTTGGAGTCACATCTTTGTAATTCTATTCTCTTGCAGCTGTTTTATGCTGAATACTTGCTCATACCACTGGTGAGATGAAGATAGATAAGTTCACTGAAACTGAAGAAAACGGATGCAATGCATCGTCGCTGATCATGGAAGGATTCAACGGCTGGAAATTGTTGTTGGGAAGTTTGGAAATTGTATCTAGATCAGGCAATGCAGATTCTTGCCGTAAATCTGACTTGTTCAGGGCATCAGTTTCTTCTATTAGTCTTATTTTCTTGAAGTTAGATTTTGGTATGCTGTATTACAAATGTTGCTTATTAGTGTCGGAAACATATAGCTTTCTTTCCATTAAAATAGAATTGATACCACACATGTGGCAGGTATATGATGATCTGAACCGTTCATTGATCTTAAAGCCCCATTAATGGAACATAGACAAAAAAATCACAATGATTGGACAATCGTAACCTGTACTAAATGCTCGGATTCTATTGATTTCTGCATACCAGTTTTAAATGGTTAGGATCGTCCAATCCTTGTGAACTTTATGACCCATGTCCTCGTTGATGGACGGTTGGAAAATGGATAAGGGTGTCAGCGGGCCGGGTTAGGGCCTTGCATTGTTGAAAGTGGGTCCAGATCTGGCCTGGGCCTGTGATGGGCCAAAAAAGTCGAGCCTGGCCTATACATACAAGGCCCAGACCGAGCCCATCGCAACCTCAATCCCAAGAAGTGCCCAGGTTGAGTAAATTTTGTGGGGCCCACCTTGATGTATGCATCTTATCCATTCCCCACTCTGTCCATCCATTTTAAAAGCTCATTTTAGGGCATGATTCCAAACTTGAAACATATCCAAAGGTCAAGTGGACCACACCACAAGAAACAATATGAATTGAATGCTTACTGTTGAAAACTCCTTGGGGGCCACGGAAGTTTCAGATCAAGTCTGATATTTGTGTTTTCCCTTCATCCATGTCTGTGTGACCTTATGAACAGGTTAGATGACAAGTATATATATCACTGTGGGCCATAGGAAGGTTTCAATGATAGTTATCATTATATCCATTGTTTCTTGTGGCGTGGCCCATTTGAGCTTTTGGTATGCCACAATTTTGGGCTCATGCCCTAAAATGAGCTAGTAAAACATATGGACGGTGTGGATGGATAAGATAATGTAGTGGGCCCGACAGAGTTATTCAGTACATCCCTTTGCAAAAGGAATCCGGTCCAGCTTAGGGTTTAGGTGGAAACAGCGGGCTTTGCCGCCGCCGCTTTCAGAGAGATGATGGAAATATCTGGCTCTGCTGCCGGAGAAAGATAGAGGCGCCACCGCTGCGAGGGAGGTAGGGAGAGAGGTCCGGGCTTGGATTTTGGATGTTTGCGTCCAAGCCCGACCTGATTTTGCAACGGGCTTGACTTTTCGGCCCAAGCCCTCCCCACGTGTGGCCTCTTTAGGGACGCGGATTTCCTGCGAAAAGCCTTTCGCAGGAGGTTCCTGCGTAAGGATGCGGGGTGGGGCCCACCGCGATGTATCTGAGAAATCTACCACGTCCATCAGGTTTTCGAGCTTATCTTAGGGCGTGTGACCAAAAATGAAATGGATCTAAATCTCAAGTGAGTTAGTTATGCGAGAGCCAAAATTGGGGAAAGAAATTCCTACCGTTAAAATCTTCATAGGCTCTGCTTTGATGACAACTTTTATAGCCATAAGATTGTTTCAACGGTGCTCACTGAATACCCATCGTTTCCTTTCGTGTGGCTCACTTGAACTTTGTATCCATCTCATTTTTGATCCTATGTACTAAAATGAGTTCGAAAACCTAATGGTCGTGGTAGATTTCACAAAAACATCACGGTGGGCCTCACCCCATCCTTCCTGCAAAAAGCTTTTAAAGGAAATCCATCCGCGACCCAAGTATTAGGCCTGCTAAGCAGGGGACGCGGATTTCCTGCTAAAGCCTTTAGCAGGAAGTTCCAGCGCTGGGAGCCCAGGTAGGGCCACTGTGATGTTTGTGAGAAATCCTTCCCGTCTATCCATTTTGCGAGTTTATTTTAGGACACGAGGCTAAAAATGAACCATATTGAATGCTCGAGTGGGCCGAAAACGTGATAATTGAATGTCTACCGTTGAAATATTTGTGGGGCCACACATGTTTTAAATTATGCTAATATTTGTATTTTTTGTTCATCCCAATAGGAATGACTTTATTAATAGTTTGGATGGAATGTAAACGTCGTTGATGAACCTAGGGAGGTTTCAACTGCAGTAATTAAAATAACTACCTTTTTCTCTAGTAAGGCCCACTTGAGTATTGGATCTGCTCATTTTTTCTCTCGTAACCTAAAATGAGCTCACAAAACGGACGGACAGAGTGAATTCCTAAAAAACATCAAAGTGGGCCACCACATTTTCCAGCGCAGGAAATCCGCATCCTTATGCTTGAGCCCATGTCCGGCGGAAACGGATTGGCTACTTCCCCTGACACCGGCCCGTGGCTGGTGGTCGGTGCTCTCTGGCCCCAACATGATGTTTCAACCAATTTTAAAAATTATGACTTGATACCAAAAATGAAAGGTATATAAATCTCAGGTGCACCACACCCCAAGAAACCAATAGTGATTGGATATCCATCATTAAAATCCTTCTAAGACCCACTGTACTGTTTGTTTGACATCCAATATGTCATACATGCTCAGATAAAGGGAAAAAACAAAAATCACCTTGATCCAAAACTTTTATGGCCCCAAAATATTTTTTAATGGTCGACGCTCATTCAACACTGTTTCGTGTAATGTGGTCCAATTAAGAGTGTGATATACCTCATTTTTGGTCTCATACCGTAAAATGATCTGAAAAATATATGGACGGCATGGATGAAACAAATAAATCATGGTGGGGCCCGCAGAGCACCGACCACCAGCCATTGGCTGTGTCAGGGGGGAGTAGCCAATCCGTTTCCCCGCCCGGCAATCCAGGCATTAAGTGAGCCGCCATGATGATGTGATGCTTAAGAAGGTTAGCCTTATCCGATCATTAAGTGGGCCACATCATATAAAGTAATTGACAACCATCTAAAAATCTTTAAATTTAGGTGATAATCACTTGCTAGTTAAATCAGCCTGATTATTGGGGTCGTCCAAATTTCAGGTGGTGGCCCAGATTTTTTTATTTTTATTTTTTTAAAATGCTGCCTACCTGATCTGATAGTAGGAAGTCTTATTTTTGGAACATTGGCGCAGAAAGTGGGGCCCAGTTTTCACACAACCGTTCGACCACCGAAAATAGGATCCATTCTCCATTAGCTATGATACATACAACTAGTTGCTTGTAACACGTGTGATGATCTAAACCGTCCATTCACCACGCACTATCTGTAGGAAGGACATTTGAGACAATCTTTGCCTTGGGCCATTTTTTTTATACTTTTCCATTTTAGGAAAACGTGATACTCATACAACTGCTTGTAGATCCTCTCCGCACAAAACAATGTTGGGCAAGAGGGCTGATCACGTCCAACTAAAGTAGCCTTTGTCGTGGAAGCTCATCTTTCCTGCAAAAATACCACTTGTGTGGGAAATCTGTCCCATGAAAACCATGGGCCCACCGCGAAGATCATCAAGTGAAAAAATCAATCTGGTCCTCTCATCAGGTGGGCCACACTATTGGAATCCATGGAGCGATGGTCTGACTCAAGATACAGGTGTGGCTCTCTTGGTAAGCGTACATGCCTGATTTTGTTAGTAGGTGATCTTAATGACGGGGCCTACCATTTGGATGGTAAGGATTTCATAGACACGTGGCGTGTCAGCGGGAAAGACTCGTGGCTGCCAACACGCGCAACTAGAGGTTGGCTAATTCCACACGCGTGTGGGAACTGCAACAATTCGCACGCAAGCACATGTATCCTAAAGTGACACGTGTGAGATCTGGGTTCTTCATCAGGTGATCTAAACTGTTTGTATTCTATGGAATAAAAAACAGGCCATTCCGTCTGGTGGATCAAAGCATATGAAAACAAATGAATGGCTGAAAAGAAAATAAGTCCTCAATTTTCTTTCTAAGTAGTGGCCCACCTGAAAAATTAAATTGTCTGATTTTTTTAGGAAGAAGATATAAGAATTATTTCCAACCTTATGGAAAGCTCAGATCTCACACACGTGTTTCTTATTTGTACGCGTGCCTGCACTTGGATATGTATGCCTCTACACGCGCGAGTAGCTAACCTCGGGCCACTAAGGTCGCGTTTGGACGCACCACTGAGAATGTCAAATGCATTATCACTCCAAATTGGAATTGGAATTTGGAAATGACACGACTGCAACTTGCGCATCCAAACGCACCGGAAGTTGTCCTTCTCATGGCCATTGATTTTCCAACCATAGATGGATGGCTAGGATCATTCGATCAAAGTGATTCTTTATAAACCATAATCAGATTTTGAGATAGATGGTCCCAACTCAATGATTGTAACTATTTTCCATAAACCATCCTGACCGTCCATTCTATAGGGTATTGATTAGATGGTTAGAATCATCCGATTGGTATGATTTTCATACGGTGGGCCATGAAGTGTAGGATCGACGTAATGGGTAGTCCAGATCTACTGATTGAAGCAATGGATATTATTAGTCAATGAAAAGTATCATTTTCAGAGGGGAAAACCGGATTAGTATCTGTATTGAGTAGGTATTGACTAACCAAACATGGAAAAAGCAAAGAAGCCACATGAGACAGGTAGCTTCTCTCAATTGCAAAAGAGAAAATGATCACGTGCAAGGCTTTCTTTCCCGCCACGTGTCGCTTCTGTAGAACATCAGATCCATGCAAATGGTGGGCCGCGCTGCCAAAGATTTCCTGGGGCAAAAAAAGACTAATCCACTCATTGGGTCGGCCACACCTGTAGATAGCTCACAAGATGGACGGTCGGGATGTTTTCAGATGCTTCTAGGTGTATGGTGGAGATGGCTTCTTGGGTGTTGGAGAAAAAAAAGTGTACGGTGGAGATGGCTTCATGGGTATTTTTGAGAAATCCACCCCCTCCATCTGTTTTTCTAGTGAGTCCAGAAATGAGTCAGAACCAAAACTCAAGTGGGCCACATTGCAGAAAACAACGGTGAACGCACACCGTTGAAACATTTGTGGGGTCACCACGTATTGTACAGGGTAATATTTTTGTGATTTCAGTTCATCTAAGTGGGAATGACCTTATGAACGGTTTGGATGGCATATGAACGACCCAGGAAGGTTTCAACGGTTGGCACTTCTCTCCTCATTTTTTCCTAGTGTGGCCTATTCAGGGGTGTAGATGGGTCGGGCTCGGGCCTATAAAATCAGAAATTTGAATTAAACCGGCCCGAAATTCACAATCCGGGCCAACACTAACCCCAGGCCCTGCCCGTTGTAGCCCTAGGCCCATTTGAGTCTTGGATCTGCCTCCCTTTCGGTTCCACATCGTAACATTACTTGAAAAAACGGATGGACGGAGAGGATTTCTCGTAAACATCATGGTGGGCCCCACTTAAGTTCCGACCGCAGGAAGGGAGTGGGGGCAATCCGCGTCCACGCGCGTGTCATTGTTGGGTAAGATTTGGCGGGCGATTCGACTTTTATAATGAATGACGTGCACTTCATCGAATGCTTCACGTGTGGACACATGTGACACGTGTAATAAATTGGAACCTCTCATCCTTGAATCCTTGCTATTTGGATACCAAATCCAAAAAAAGAAGAAGACAAAAACAAAAGCTGACCTGATTATTATATTGGCCACGTAGGTTCATGGAATTTGGACGGCTGGTCAATTTTCTTATAACATTCATTCATTTTACATATGTGGTCCACCTGATGATAATTTAGCCTGATTGGGATGTGGAATCTTCCCACAAGTTTAATATTGATGGACGGCTCCGATCATAGATAAGTGTCCTAGTTTCCACGTGTGATGCGAGTGCACTTGCATTGCCATAGCGGGGAACACATGCAGCACTCAACTTATGGCCATCCAGATTGACAATGCAAATAGCAACTCCTTAAAATAATGATCCAAAATGCATGGACGGTGTGGATAGAACGGATGCCTCATGGTGGGACCCACAGAGCACCGTCTATGCAATCTGCATCTATGCCCGTTGTGGGGAACATCGTGGATGGGGCATATTTCTAAAATCAAATAAAAAACACAGAGAATAAACAATACAGATAATCCAGCTTTGCTAACTGCACACGCGTGTACAATAAAATTCAGGTCCACTTCACACAAGTGCCATCATTGCACGTATGTGCGAGATCCAATCCATCCATCAGGTAGGTCTGACCTTTTATATGTTTGGGTAAAAAAAGATGGCCTACTCAGTATGCGGGCCCTACAATTGGAGACATATGGATGGGTTAGAAAACTTCAACCAAGTTGTTCAGAGCCGTACCAAAATTTCAATTTGTGGTCCAATTGACTAGTGGATCAGCCTGATTCTTGGGCAAAGGCATCAATATAATGGTGCCAGTTCTGATGGATGGATTGGATCTTAGACCTATGGTCCCATGCTAGCACACGTGTGGCATGTACATGAGCTTTATTGCACACCAGTGTACACTTAGCAAAGCTCAAGAGATTAAAATAAATAAATTAATAAATAAATAAAGTAGAACTTATAAAATGCAGATGAGTCAACCAAATACAACAATAAATAAATGGGATTCTCCCAAAATTCTGTTTTCATGGAAAAATGTCAGCTGAATGAGGTGATTTTGCAAGAGAGAATTACTAAAATGTTCATTATTAAAATTTTTTAGAGCAATAAAGTCAAGAAGTGTAGGACCCACATGTTATGTGTATGACATCCAACCTATGTAGAATACGATACATGCACTTCAATATGGTGATTATACAAATAAAAAAAATTAGACTTTGATATTGAATTCGGATGTTTTCATGTGGTGTAAATTATTTTTTATGGTGTGGCTCACCCAATAATTACATTCACCATATTTTTTTTATTCATCTGTTGGATGGCTTGGATGTCATATCCATAAGAATTAGGCACCACAATTCTAGACTTAGTTAAATGAGGCATTTTTGAAATTTCACATCTCCAACAGCATTACTCTAGAGTGTCTTCCAATTGCATAAGCATTATTTGGTAAAATCTGAATTAGCAAGTAGTTTTCCTGTAAAAATCCCAAAAAAAAATAAAAATAATAAATTCAATTATATTAAATCAATAAAATTAAAAAATAGAATAATATAGTAAAATAAAAATATAGATAAATCAATAAAATACGACAATAAAAAAAAATACAATATAGGTAAACGAACTACAATAAATAAAAAATATATTAGGGTAAGTGTATAAAAGAATATCACGTTTTCTCCGAAATAATAATACTTAAATTCATATGCAGAGAAAATGTCTATAATAAGAAATAAAATAAGTGCATCAGGAACTGCCCATTCCACTAATTACTTGACGGCTTTACATTCACAAGGGAATTTTCGAAAAACTGCGTATTAATTTATATCATGGTACCTTTTTTCAAAAAGATATTCAGTAAGTTGTCTCATCAAATGTAGTAAGTGTCACATGTACATTCTTTACATTATTAGGCCAAAACAATGCCAAATGAAAGCAGAAGTACTCTGTTTGGTTCAAGCTTAGTCCTACATAGGGCATGGTATAATTGGGCCTTAAGTGCATCTGGGTTGAAGAAATTTATTCCAAATATGAAGAGATTGTCATTCAAAGTGTGGAACATAAATCAGTTGTAACTCTTCATTCAAGCATTGTCACGAAATATACAATCTATTGATCTTTATGTAATGATGGTTCTGAAGTTAATTTACCCACATAGCAAGTTAAACAGAAGAAAAACATATGTTTCTACTTTAAAATTGCGATTTTAAGAAAGTTTACTATTTTTAATAATTTCTATTTTTTATTGTATTTCCTTACTTTTAAAGTTTTGGAATTTCTATCTTTTTAGAAATTGCTTGTTTTTATATTAGAAATCCTTTTGTAAGGTTATAAGGTTTATTCAGACTTTTTATTTTTGGCAAATTGGGCTTTAAAAGAGTTACGGTAGACTTGGAAAATTAGGCTTTAGAAGAATTTTACTATTTTGGATAACTTTGGAATTTAGGTTAGAATTTTACTATTTTGTATAATTTTGAATTAGGGTTTGAATTTTATTTATTAGTGGTGTAATAAAAAAAATCATATAGAAATTATTCAACAAAATACACAAAATTTCTCTCATATTTTCTTGTGGACTTAAGAACTTTTTTAGTGGGTTCAATATTTTAATCACTTGAGGAACATGTTGATCTTCTTTTTATTGTTTCATGCCCTTCCCTGATTATCAACCTAAGCAATTATCATTAGAGTACATTTCATTAAATTTCTTAGCAACAACTTGGTTGGCCAACAAGTAAAGGGGTTGGCGGCTCAGGTGCACCCCATCATGATGTTAATGTGAAATCCACCCCAACGGAATCATCACTCTTGTTACGCTGTAGGCCAAAAACTCATCTCCATCCATGATTTAAGAGGACCACATGATTAGAAACAATCCACATGACAACGCTCACTGTAATATCCTGGATTTTCATTGTTTTGGATTTTCAAAAAAATCCTTAAATTTTTTTTCATGTAACTAACTTATAATATTACTTAATGACCATTAGCACTCAATATTAGTATATACGGGAGTGAAACCAGTAAAGAACCGCACAAGTTAAATTAATCAACCGTAGGAAACCAACGAATCCGCCCGATCACTTGAACATCAGGTGTAGCCCCATGATTTACTCACATAGGACTTAAATCTAACCGACCCATTGCTAACTAATCAAGACAATTATGACTAAATTAAAAGATCTAACCGGGGCTGAATCAGATAAGGCCTGGATCTTGACTTATAGACCAAATTAACCCCATTACTCTTTTAGCCTAAAACCGACGGTTTAGAGTAATCATGAATAAATCTCCACTTTCACTAGTTATAAATAGACCACACTATGAACATAGTTAATCCAAACCCTAAACATCGCTTATAAGAAATCTTAATACCTAATTCATTCCAAAAATGCCCCGATTTTTCAAACAAGCTCTAGACTATTCGTTGGTGAGCCACTAGTTACAAAATTATATAGTAATGTCCATCTTACTGGGCTTGACGTCCATCGACAGAGTCGAACTTGGGAATGGTCCAGAACCATTCAACTTGAGCCAAAAGACGAGTGCATGAGAAGGGCAAATACTCTAAAGGAAGAAGCTGAAACTTAAGTAAATTGGGTCGTCCAATCTTATGCAAAGTTGAGAGTTTCGGACTATTGATTTGCGACCAAACTTCACACGTGGAGTAAGGATATTTCTCTACTCATATCCGTATAGCCGCGGCCCCGATTGACCATCGGTGACCGTTAAACAGACTTCCAATCATATCCGTTGATTGACACATCCAAATGGCGGGGCGAACGTATCCATACGTAGATCGTCATTAGGGTTAACTATTTTATGGTGTATATCGACTTGTACACCCCATGTGGGCCCTATAGGCTAGAAAAACCCTCCCATAGGGCTAGTATAGTAAAAACCCAACACTTGGAGCCATTTGCACCAAATCTGGCATTATAAAAGGAGCTTATTTTGGGCACCCCTCTCCCCATACGATTTTTCCCTAGAAAAAGAGGAAAGAGAGAAGAAAGAAAAGGGAGAAAGAAGAAAGGAAGAAGAGAGGAAGGGAGAGTGAAGAAGAGGGAAGGTAGGCCATGGCTCTAGTGGGGCCCAAAGGAGACCGATTCTTGCAACTCCTCACCTCTTCCTCAATAAATCCTTCACCCACAACCGGAAGAGCCCATCTCCACCGATTGAGTAGGTAAACCCTCATCTCTTATAAATCCCTCATGTTAAGGGTGCATTCACATGAGATTCTAACATACAAGTACATTGTTTTAGGATTCCGATCAATCGACACCGAGTTCGGCATTCATAGGTCGTTTTCCAAGTCTTTAACAATCCATAGGTGCAGACTATTATCCTTGGGTGGCCTAGCACCAATTTTATTACGAATCTAATGATTTTGATTGCTTGGATGATGTATTTGGAGAATTTAGAGGAAACCTAGGAAAGACTTTACCCTTGATCCTCTCAATTTACATAGAATAGTTAGGGAATGTTTGTTGCCTCTTACATGATTTGGTATAAATGGATGATTGCATGTTCATGGCTTGTTTGGTTCCTAGATGATGTTGTCTTATGGCATGTATGATCCATTAACTCTTGTGCAATTTAGTTCTATGAGATATATGAAATGCTTAACTTCCTCACTAACCCACACACCACACATGCACCTTTGTTTCATAATATTGTTAGCTTACTTTGTAGGAAAAATTTGAATTGTGTGTTAGGAAATATGGATGCATAGTATTGCTTATGTTAGTTGATAACCCTGACCATTGGCATGTTGTGGATTACCATCAAACCATTAAGTTAGTCAGGAACATGAGGAGAGTGTAGGTGGTCTCGTTGGTAAGACTATCCTGAGACTAAACCTGTGGATTTGGGCGGGTGTATATGGGCGACAGTAGTTCGACTACATACCCGATGTCGTCTGTCACATACTCGTCTGAATTCATGCGGCCTAGTCTACTTACCGACCAACCTTGTTTGTTAACTCTGTTTGTTCACATATGTATGAAACCTAGAACACTCTACAACCGTTGTAGCCCATTGATAACCAATTGGAGTTGATCCATTGACTTGTGAGCCGAATATGATGTAATGTGACACTATGGCCGAGCTGTCGGCCTATGCTGGGGTAACGAGTCTCCCCGTAGTGATTGCGAGTGATCCCTTTTCTTAGCACTCCCCATATGCTTGAAGTCGGGGATAGGGAACCTAACGGGATTAAGGATCGTGGAGCCTTGACCTCGCACGTTGAGGGGCCTAAGCTCCGCAACTAGTTGAGAGCATTGATACGTGGGGTGTACTAATTTCTCCAATATACTGGATGAACGGAGTTAACTAAATACTTGGTTAACATTATTTATACATTGCACTAGTTAGGGTGGCGACTCGGCAGTCGAGGTCGCAGTGAGAGAGTGTTGGTCATACGCGATCGTTAGACGAAGTTGCTCGAGGGAGTGTTGTTGTGAGGGTATGCATCATGTCATTATACATGCACATGTATTAACAAGATTAGTTAATTTTTATGAATGTATTGCCTTTCATTAAATCTATAATTTAATTGATGCCTGTTGTAACTTAAGACTGATAGCACCCACTGAGTTGATCACTCACTCCCACTCTGGGATGGTGTTTTAAAACACCAACCAGACTATTCTGTAGCTACAGGTGACGATGAGTTCGAGGAGCAGAGCGGTGCTGGCATTGACGAGGAGGATGAGCTGTCCTACTTCCAACTAATAGGCGACTTATCATAGACTGTCTATTTTGGATTACTAAGTGGTGGACTTAGCGCACTATTCTTTTGGACTTGTCATTCTTTTGTAATTTTGTTGGGCAACGCCTTGAGCGACCCATTTACATTCTTTGGACTTGTATATATTTGACCTCTTTCATTTCAGTAGACTAGTTGTGATTGTGTTTCATGTTCCAAGAAACTCCATGCTGCGTATTTAAACCTGATTGAACGAAAAATTAGTAAAAAAAATCAGAATAAGTGATATCCAGGAACTTGAGAATCGAGTGTATGCACGACTCCCAATTTTCAGAGTGTTATAAGATGGTATCAAAGCAATGGTTTGGAATTAATTGGGCCATGGACCATGAACTCACTAACTTGTTCACTGACTTGAGAAGAAATGCAATAGAAAATATAAAAATGCTAGGAACTACCCCAGTCCCTGAACTGACAGTATTAGGCAGAAGGGAGACTTCCAAGGTGTTAGGGTTGAATAGCGAGAGATAGGAGCGACGCTAGGAAACAGATCTGAGATTCTTACAATACCTTAGCCCGATGATAGGAACGAACCAGAACTAAATGATTAGACGGTCAAGACCACCGTCCAAGTCCAAATGAGCTAATATCGGACCAAAATTGATAGTTCCAACCCATTCAAGGATGAAGACATAGAGGTAAATGAAAATTTACTGAAATTAGTGAAACTGTAGAAAAATCAGATTTTGACTACTAACCGAGGGGAATCTCATGAAACCAGTAGGCTCATTACATAGATTGACTTCTCCTACCCCAAATTCATATATGGTACGTCAAATAACTCATTTCAGTTGGTGAGATATGCGTGTCGAAAGACCTCGATAGCCCGGGGAGCCAGAGGCCAGCATGGCCCCTGCCGGCCCGCGTTGCCCCCGCTGAAATTTCTTGTGAATTTGGGTCGACTTCAAAAATTCATATATATTTCGTTACAATTTTAATTTAGATGATTCAAAAGTCAGATTAAAGTTTGGTAAATCTAGTTTTATATAAAAATAAGAAAAAAATAAATAAAATTTTTAATATAGTTAAAATTATGTTCTGTCAACTGTTTGAAAATTTTTAATTTCAGGCAGTTGTTGCTCCTAGAATTTTAATAAATTATTTACAACTCCAATTGATATGAAATTTTGTGGGATGACTTGAAACTTAATGATAAATCATTATAAAAATTTTGAAAATAATTCAATTACTAAAAGTATAAGAAACGTTATAAGAATTAGATACGCTTTAGTATCTTACAAGAAATTGTTAGTTTTGAATAACTTATGCTTCTAAAATTTTTTATAATTTTTATGGAACTTGAAATAGATTGAAATTTTGTATAAAAAGGGTTAACTTAATGATGAATTACTAAAAAAAATAAAAAATAAAAAATATAAAAATTATCCAGTAATTAAAAGTAATAAATACTTTATGAACAAAAGATGTATTGAAACCGAAGGTTCCTACAACTAAAAGTTGCCGATGGACTAGATGTATCTCTTTCATCATAGAGTTTTAGGATTCGAAGTCAAATTAGGAATTGCTTTCAAAGATCCTAGGAATCATCCTGGGTGATTAAATTTAACCCTTATTCTTCCCCTCTCACTCCCCTCCATTGCTTCTAAATCCCTAGAGAGAGAGACCTCTTCCTCTCCCATCCTCAAACCCAAATCCCAAAACCACATTCTTCTTCACATTTCTCATCTCCCTAACCCAACTCCTCTTCCTCATCTCCAAACCATATTATCAAACCCTTTCTTAACCATTTTCTTTTTCTCAATCCCATTCTCAAGTTCACCCACAAAACCCATTTCAAACCCATATTCTTCTCCTTTACAAAGCCATCCCATCTTAACAACCACCCTCAAAATCCCACTCCATTCACTCATTCACTTCCACTTCCATTCACAAAATTCATTCACCAAAACTCATTCATAAAACCCAACATCAACCCTCTTTCTCAATCCCATTCTCAAATCCTTTCCCAAACCCTTTCCAATTTTCATCTACAAAACCACTTAAAAAAAATAAAAATTCAACAACTACTTCCAATCCATTTTTCCCAAACCCATTCTTAACCACTCCTCCAATACATTCTCAAATCATTTTCAAAAAATATACTCCCCAAATCCAATTTTAAACCCACTCTCAAGTCTTTTCAAAATCACCCCTAAAATCTTCCCTCCAACGACCCACCTACATTTCTCACAGCCAACCCAACCTAGCCGAGGGAAATGGCGTTCTTGGCAACTGTTGCCTCTTTCTTCTCCATATTCCGGTGATCCTTCCCTCAAGGGGAAGAAGCACCTCCGTCCGCGTCCGACCTAGAAGAATAGTAGCTTAACTTAACAGACAATTAGTAGTTTGTTTGAGTTGGTTAGAATTGCTTTCATGTGTTAAAGGATAGTTATAACATTTCCTGCTTTGATTAGGCTGTATTTCCCTTAAGTTTGCAGTATCTAGTGATACATGTAAATCCATACTATAAGATGTAACTGGCCATGCCAATGGCATTTTGGAATTCAATGTGAATGTATGGATTGAAATTCTCTTGTCACTTTGTGAATGCTTGCATGTATTGTTGCCAATAGATTAGTCATATCTTTTTATATTAAAGTTTAACATTGGGTGTCTATTTAGGAATTATTTATAATCGTGCTAAGAATCATCCCGTGATTAAGTTTGATTACATATATATATATATATATATATATATTTGTTTAAGTTGTTTTGGTGCAATTAAGTTAGGACCCTTAAGTAGGATTGAGTTTCATAGTTTAATACTTTGTAAGCTCGTGTTAGAAGCGGACTACAGTAAAATATAGTGAGTTTTTCTATTCTCTTATGGACTTAAGGTTCAAACAACATTGAAAAGATGATATCCTTCATCTTTGTCTTCCTACGTCCTTACTAGCGTTATTAGCACTTCAAACCTCCCAAATACCTTAGAACATCGACTATTCCTTCATTCTTGAAATTTATGAAACCAAAGTGTAGTATGTGATTAATCCACTAACCATAAGATTGAAATGATAATTCATATAAAATTTTGTGCCTTTAAAAAACTTTTTAGGATGATCGTTGCCCATAGGCATGTTGAGAGAATTATTAAACCTCAAATTGGATATAAATTAAAACGAGGACTCTCGTAAACCAAGACCCAAAGGATAACCTTATAAATAGGAGATTTAAACTTTCTAACGATGGTCGTTCCCTAAATATTTAGATTGATCAGACTACGGAATTAGGGAAGTATACGCTTGCGAAGCATTCGCGGCTTGACCCAATTCTCAATCCTGGGCGACTACCAATGGACTCACTGCTTTAACCGAGCAGAAGACCAGGACCCACCAGGATGAAAAAGGGATACGATGAGCTTTCTACCGTGGTCAGGTAGATGATCGACATATCGGATTCAAGCCCACTACAACCGTCTCTCTGTATTGGTCTAACATTGAAAATAAATATTTTTACTCTAGATAGAGAAAAATCGTCATCATGAATCCAAATATTTAAAAATAAATAGATAATTAAATAAATTGTAGTAAACTATTATGGTGAAATTTTTTAAAGGGGGGTAGACTAAAATGAGCCAAGCTAGTATAGATAGTATACACCTTACCATACATATAAACTTGAAATCAATAAAACTTATGCAAATAAAATAATAAAATCTTTGCTTATTACCCTTAGGTAATTTTGGAGACAAAATTGTTTTTAAGGGGGATAGATTGTAACATCCTGGATTTTCACTGTTTTGGATTTCCAAAAAAATCCTTGAATTTTTTTTTTCATGTAACTAACTTATAATATCACTTAATGACTGTTAGCACTCAATGTTAGTATATACAGGGGTGAAACCAGTAAAGAACCACACAAGTTAGATAAATCAATCGTAGGAATCCAACGAATCGGCCCGATCACTTGAACATCAGGTGTAGCCTCATGATTTACTCACATAGGACTCAAATCTAACCGACCCATCGCTAACTAATCAAGACAATCATGACTAAATTAAAAGTTCTAACCGATGCCGAATCAGATAAGGGCCGGATCTTGACTAATAGACCAAATCAATCCCGTTACTCTTTTAGCCCAAAACCAACAGTTTAGAGTAATCATGACTAAATTTCTACTTTCACTAGTTATAAATAGGCCACACTATGAACATAGTTAATATAAACCCTAATCATCGCCCACGAAAAATCTCAATACCTAATTCATTCTAGAAATGTCTCGATTTTTCAAACAATCTCTAGACCGTTCGTTGGTGGGCCACTAGTTACAAAATTGTATAGTAATGTCCGTGTTACTGGGCTTGATGTCCGTCGCGGGAGTCGGACCTGAGAACGGTCCAGAACCGCTCAACTTGAGCCTAAGGATGAGTGCATGAGAAGTGCAAATACCCTAAAGGAAGAAGCTGAAACTTAAGTGAATTGGGTCATCCATTCTTATACAAATTTGGGAGTTTCGGACCGTCGGTTTGTGACCAAACTTCACATGTGGAGTAAAGATATTTCCCTACTCATATCCGTATAGCTGCGGCCCTGATTAACCATCGGTGACTATTAAACAGACTTCCAATCATATCCGTTGATGGACACATTTAAATGGCGGGCCGAACGTATCCATAAGTAGATCATTATTAGGGCTAACTATCCTACGGTGTATATTGACTTGTACACCTCATAGTGGGCCCTAGAGGCTAGAAAAACCCTCTCATAGGGCTAGTATAGTAAAAACCCAACACTTGGGGCCATTTACACCAAATCTGACATTATAAAAGGAGCTTCTTTTGGGCACCCCTCTCCCCATACGATTTTGCCCTAGAAAAAAGGAAAGAGAGAAGAGAGAAAAGGGAGAAAGAAGAAAGGAAGAAGAGAGGAAGGGAGAGTGAAGAAGAGGAAAGGTAGGCCATAGCTCTAGTGGGGCCCAAAGGAGACCGATTCTTACAACTCCTCACCTTTTCCTCAACAAATCCTTCACCCACAACCGGAAGAGCCCCTCTCCACCAATTGAGTAGGTAAACCCTCATCTCTTAGAAATTCCTCATGTTGAGGGTGGATTCACATGAGATTCTAACATGCAAGTACATTGTCTTAGAATTTCGGCCGATCGCCACTGAGTTCGGCGTTCCTAGGTTGTTTTCCAAGTCTTCAATAATCCATAGGTGTGGACTATTATCCTTAGGTGGCCTAGCACCAATTTTATTATGAATCTAATGATTTTGATTGCTTGGATGATGTATTTGGAGAATTTAGAGGAAACCTAGGAAAGACCTTACCCTTGATCCTCTCAATTTATATAGAATAGCTAGGGAATGTTTGTTGCCTCTCACATGATTTGGTATAAATGGATGATTGCATGTTCATGGCTTGTTTGGTTCCTATATGATGTTGCCTTATGGCATGTATGATTCATTAACTCTTGTGCAATTTAGTTTTATGAGATATATGACATGATTAGCTTCCTCACTAATCCACACACTACACATGCACCTTTGTTTCATAATATTGTTAGCTTACTTTGTAGGAAAAATCTGAATTGTGTGTTAGGAAATATGGATGCATGGTATTGCTTATGTTAGTTGATGAACCTGACCGTTGGCATGTTGTGGATTACCATCAAACCCTTGGGTTGGTCAGAAACATGAGGAGAGTGTAGGTAGTTCTGTTGGTAGGACTATCCTGAGACTAAACCCGTGGATTTGGGCGGGTGTATATGGGCGGCAGTAGTTTGACTACATGTGTCGCTCGTACCCGATGCCGTCTGTCACGTACTCGCCTGAATTCGTGCGGCCTAGTCTACTTACTAACCAACCTTGTTTGTTAACCCTGTTTGCTCACAGATGTATGGAACCTGGAACACCCTACAATCGTTGTAGCCTATTGATAATCAATTTGAGTCGATCCACCGACTCGTGAGCCAGACATGGTGGAATGAGACATTGTGGCTGAGCTGTCGGCCTACACTGGGGTGACAAGCCTCCCCATAGTGACCGCGAGCAATCCCTTTTCTTAACACTCCCCATGTGCTTGAAGTCGGGGATGGAGAACCCAACGGGATCAAGGATCGCGGAGCCTTGGCCTTGCACGTTGAGGGGCCTAGGCTCTGTAACTAGTTGAGGGCATTGATATGTGGGGTGTACTAGTTTCCCTAATCTGCTGGATGAATGGAATTAACTAAATACTCGATTAACATTATTCATGCATCGCACTAGTTAGAGTGGCGACTCGACAGTTGAGGTTGCAATGAGGGAGTGTTGGTCATATGCGATCGTTAGACGGAGTCGCTCGAGGGAGTGTTGTTGTGAGGGCATGCATCATATCATTATACATGCACATGCATTAACAAGATTAGTTAGTTTTTATGAATGTATTGCCTTTCATTAAATCCATAATTTAATTGATGCCTGTTGTAACTTAAGACTAATAGCACCCACTGAGTTGATCACTCACTTCCACTCTGGGATGGTGTTTTAAAACACCAACCAAACTCTTCGGTAGCTACAGGTGACGATGAGTTCGAGGAGCCGAGCGGCGCTGGCATTGATGAGGAGGATGAGTTGTCCTACTTCCAGCTGATAGGCGGCTCGTCATGACTTTTGCTGCCTATTTTGGATTGCTGAGTGGTGGACTCAGCACACTATTTTTTTGGACTTTTCATTCTTTTGTGATTTTGTTGGGCAACGCCTTGAGTGACCCATTTACATTCTTTAGACTTGTATATATTTGACTTCTTTCATTTCAGTAGACTAGTTGTGATTGTGTTTCATGTTTCAAGAAATTTCATACTGCGTATTTAAACCTGATTGAACGGAAATTAATAAAAAAAAAATCAGAATAAGTGATACTCGGGAACTTGGGAGTCGAATGTATGCACGACCCCCAATTTCAAGGGTGTTACCCCTTCAAAATGTTTTCCTTAGTTTGCCCCACCTGAATTATGAATAAACCTGATTTTTGGGCCCCAAGCCCAAATTATGGCTTGCCATCTAATGGCTGGAGTAGATTTCATATAATCATCATGGTGGGCCCAGGGTGAATATCTCTCTCATAATTCTTTTCTTTATTGTGGCCTACCTACATCATAGGTTAGCCTAACATTTTTATCCCTAGACTTGGATGAGATTATAAATCTACGGTCGAAGTGGTTTTCACGTATACATTATAAAACTCCAGTAGGCCATGGTCAAAGGAAATAGTTTCCTCCCTTCGATTTCTCCTCTCCTTGCCATGCTTAAAGGAAATAGTCTCCTCCCTTGATTTCTCCTTTCTTTGCTCTGGCCTACCAAAGTTTTGGATCATGTGAAAGTTGGGCCCCGGAGGCCACATCACAGGGACTATTCAGATGCGCATGTAAAAGCATGACTCATATATATATATATATATATATATCACGTAGATACTTTGAATTAAAAACATACAGGCGTAAGAATAATAATTAGAAGCGACCATAACCATCCAATGCATGAGTATCAAATAAATGGTTGAAAGTAAGATAACGAGCAATCCAAAATTCACGAGAAAAATTGAATGGTTCCTAATTCCTATCAACTTCTCATATTAATTTTTGGTTTATGTTCCATCCACATTCAGGTCAGCGATTTGGATGGCCTAGATTGAGCAGTACACATATGATGCTTGTACGGTTCAAGGCCTACCACCAATCTTAAAAATGGTGGTGGACCACCTCTACACTCTCTCTATCTCTATCTTCCCACATGGGACGGCCGTCTGACTCATTTGCATACCAAACATGCATGTGTGTGATACATAACACAATATCCCATGGCTTGTCGACCACTACAAATGCTAAGAAAATGGACCACTATTTATCACCCATGTTTTTGATATACACACCCCATTTTTCTACTTTTGGTACTAAACCAGCACCAAAAAAGGTACTGTTCCGATACCAAAACTGGAAAAAGAGGTGCAATGCATCAGATGCTCCCAAGAAAAAAAGTTCACTGTACATAATATACATTGTACCATATTTCAGCATTATACTCCACTCACCATGTAAGTGGTGCAGGCTGTTGCACCATAAGATTGCATTCGAGAAAGTGGGGCCCACTTGAATAGCATGATCACTTTTTTGAGTTTTTGATTAAGCTGGGGCCCATGGATTGGCAATCCAGGCCCCAAAATATCGTCAGTTGGATGATATCTTTTCTTAACCGTTTATTACAGGTGACCAATTGAAGAGTTAGGATTGTTCCTTAGAGGAGATTTTTGAAAGATGGGCCATCTACTATGGGGGGAATCAGATCAACGGTCTAGATTACTGACCCAGAAAAAACATGGGCCCCACTTTCAGTAAATAAGGACCGGAGGATAGTATGCTGATCCTCGGGTGGAGGTCATATAATTCCTCAAGAAATGAGAAGGAGGTTGAATACAAAGGGAAGAATCGAATCATTGCCGGTGAAGAATCAAACAGCTCACTTGAGGTCCTTGAGCGAGTGGGGTATAAAAGTCAGGTAGTCTGCGGACTACTGAAGGAGATCCTACTCCACCAACTGGGTCATGTGGATTTTGATCAGTGAAAGATCTACTTGAGGATGTAGGTGGCCCACTTGGATTGGCCATGGATGGTCCTCTTTTTTCTGAAAAATTGATCCTAACCACTCGAAAAGGATTCACTCAAATGTAAGCCATTAACCATATCATGGTTTTATCTTCCCATAGATTAAATGGATAGGAATTTTTTAAACGAAATTTCACTTTTCCATTGTCTAAACATGATGAGACCAGCCTTTTGAACGGTTCAGATCATCTGTACACGAGGCCTAACTTGCAGATGACTATGATATTTTTCATGGTCCATGGAGGAGATTCTTGAAAGTGGAGGAGATGTTAAAAAGTGCCAAAAATGGAAGGTGGGCTACTTTCAATTTAAGTGGCCATCTCTCCATTTAAAAGAAGGGTATCTAAACACATGGTGTTGATGGGCACTTGGGAGCCATATGGTTCACTAAGTAGGCTAAATATTTGTAAGTGATGGTAAGCAGGTGGGGCCCACTGAGTGGCTGAGGCATTTTCTTGCCATTGTCATTCCCAAAGTGATCACTCCTATGCCATGAGCATGGTAGGCATGAGGCATCTTCACCTTTCTTTTCATGAGAAATGTTAACATGTGACTGACACATGTGGGCCCACCATGGCATCCAAACCATTAAACCAACTAGGTCAATGGAAAAATACTCAAAAACTTTCAAATTAGTAATACATCAGCTCGGTTTTTGGAGTGTCCCATTTTCATTGTAAGTGATTTTCTCAAGTGGACCGGATGAGAAATATAAACCATCATGGGCCCATTCCCATGTTAATTTAGAGTTGTCAAAAAAAGATTAGGTTAATTCAATAATTAAGTGGGCCTCCGTAGAAATCAATGAAAATATAAGGGAAAACAAGAAAAGAAACTAACAAATTAACATAATCATCTATGTGCTAATAATGTCTATCTACTTGATTTTTGGGCCATCTCATTTTCACAATGGGTGACCCTTCTAGATGGACCCACGTGATAAATAAATATGACGAAAGACTCCAAATAAAAGTAATATACTGTGGTAATGATGTATTTGCCTGATTATTATTATTATTTTGTGTCCCATTTTCATTGTGGGGTGACTATTCTAGATGGGCCGGATGACAAATATACGTCATGGTGAGCCCCACCTTCCCATGAATTTAGAGGTGTTTGGGTGGTTGTGTATTGTTTTTCTTGGTGTGGGCCATCCCTGACCATGTAAAAAGGATCGGGTCACCGGCCATCCAAGAAAACCATGAAAAAACATAGAAAAAAACAAAAAAAAACTCTCGAAGTTAATGTGGTAGCCAACATAATGATGATATATGTTCTTGATTTTTGGGACTTTCTATTTTCATTGTAGAAATCACCCTCATGGATGGGTTGGATGCTAGGTATATGCCGACGTGGGCCCTCACATGAAGTTGGGGGTGAGTGTATAATTATTCTTTGTTTTCAATGGTGTGGGCTACCTGATGATTGGATTGGCCTGATTGTTTTCACTCCTCAGTGTTCATTGAAGGTGTACTTATCGGATGAGTCGACATCGTAACGTGACATAAACATGATTTGATGTTTATTGAAAGGCAATGGAAATTATACACCCTTGGGCCACGTTTGGTTGCACCAGATTTTGTAAAAATTCCTGGTCTTTCATGGTTAATAATATAATTTATTGGCATTTGGTGCAACCAAACACTTTAAATGCATCAAACACATTCATAATAGAACGAAAGGTAAAATCAACAGCATAAACAAAATCCATCAATGCAACTAGAATTTTGTAACTATTATGGAGCAGTGGGGCCCACCTGAACAGTGCGGGCCGGTGGCGACGATAAGATCTATGTGGTATGGGGAAGTCGCCGAGCTAGCGATGGGTGGGCCCAAAAAGTTCGAGCAAATGATCAACAAGAAGAAGCGTAGACCATTCATTGCAACCTTTTTGGAGAGTGGTTCACATGATGGGTCAGATAAGGATGAGACAGGCTCAGTGGATACGAGTCAAGTTGACCAGGCCACAGACCGAGTTACCGGCCGGTCTGAGTTACACAGATGAGGCTGACTCGATTGAAACTGGTGAGTCGACTCGGATAGATAATGGCCCGAGTCAAAACTAACAAGGCCACACAGTCAAGTGGCTCAATCAAGATGACACTAGTGAGTCGACCATGGCCTGAGTCACAAGGCACTGACTCAAATGGAGGCTGACTCGATTGAAGCTAGTGAGTTGATTGTGAGACAATTGGCCTGAGCCACAAGGCCCTTAACTCAGATGGAGGGTCACCCATCTGAGTCATGAGGCTGCTGAGTCAGATAATGATGAGGCTAGCTTAACATAAAACCATAGTTCTAAAACTTTCTGACTCAGCTGGAAACTCGGCCGAGTCAACTCGACTCAGTGAGATGGATGGTACTGTCAGGGGCTCTGTGGGGCCCACTGTGATGTATATGTATTATCCATGCCGTCCATCCATTTTGAAATGTTATTTTAGGGTTTTAACCCAAACAGGAGACAGATGGAAGGCTCAAATGGACCACACCTCAGGAAGCAGTGGTGATTGAAAGTCTACTGTTGAGAAGTTTTGGATCAAGCTGCTGTTTATGTTTTCCCTTCACACAGGTCTATGTGACCTTATGAACAGGTTGGATGGCAAATAAGCATTACGTTGGGCACAAGGAAGATTTCAACGGTTTGACGTCAGTCCCCACTGTTTCCTGTGGTGTGGTCCACTTGAGCCTTCAATCCACTTCCATTTTCAGGATCCTGCCCTAAAATGATATGTCAAAATAGATGAATGGGGTGGATAAAACATATACATAAGTGGGCCTCACATGGATACATGACCGTCCGTCTCGAGCTTGGTCCTGGTGTGGGTAGCACCCAATCCATGCCCATTCAAAACCCTGGTTGAACTTATAGAGGGTTGGATTCGGAATAAACATCACGGATCTACTTACAGTGAGCCTTTGGAAGTTTTTAATGGTGACCATTCAATCCTCACTATTTCTTGTGGTGTGGTCCACCTTAGATTTTTATGTATTTAATTTTTGGGATCATGTCCTAAAATGCTATGTGAAAACGATTGGACGGAGTGGATACACAACATATCATCAAGGTGGGTCCTACAGTAAGGGTAACACCTAATCTGCACCCTGTAAGATCTAAGGATCCCTATCTATCTATCTATCTATCTAGAGGCGTTTAAATAAATAAATTAATTAATTTTAAAAAAGAAAAAGAAAAAAAAAGGAAAAAAAAAGGGGTTTTAGTCTCCGTGTGACACATTGAAGAGAGACTCCCTATTCTACATGGAATCTATCAACTTGTGTAAAGTGCTACTGCCATCGGTGGCCTGAAATGTCTTTGACTGTCCACCGTCACTACCGACCGTAGAATAAAAGCTGCTTTCTCTTTGGCCCTTTTCTCCCCATTGGAATCTAATATTAGTGGGTCTTCTGTGAGGCAAAAAAAAGGATGGTGGATATAAATGCGAAAATCTTTTTGGGATTCTTTTCAACTCTGACAAGTGGAGTCCAGTATTTGGTGATCCAGGCCATTGGTCTGTTGTGATCCACCCTGGATGGATTGTGTCTAAAAAATCTCATAGGTAGGTTGTGGGCTACCGATGTACGGTTAAGAAGAGATGCAACAATGGCCCAAATTCAATTAAAAAAGGTCCTAAGATTGGTGGCCGTGATTTTCCCATCTGGGAGATTTTTGGGGTGGTCCCCTTCTGTGATCCGTCTCAACGGATCAATGGTCTGGATTATTGAACAATGGACCATGCTTGTCATTTCAACGGGGCTGATTATTGAACCATGGGCCACACATGTACGGACTGAAAACCCGAATGCCCGAATGTTGATGTCTAACCATCTGGAAGAATCACATGTTTCATTGTACGGTAGAGCTGGAAGAAGAGGAATGTCATAGGGGACTGGATTAGGTGCGGTCCTGGCCTCCACCAAGACGGTGCAGCCCTTACCGTGGGGCCCACATTGATGAAAGTATTCTATATCCGCACCGTCTATCTGTTTTTTTCACATTATTTTAGGGCATGAACCTAAAAATTAAGAAGATCTAAAGCTCAGGTGGACCATACTGTAGGAAAAATTGTTTATTGAACTCTCTACCATTAAAACCTCGTAGGGCCCACCGTAAGGTTTTTTTAATGTTTATTTTCCATCCAACCTATTAATAAGGTTATATAAACCTGGATGAAGGGATAAAACAAATTCGGCTTGATTCAAAACTTTTGTGGCCATTAATGGTCAATCACCACTGTTTCCCTACGTGAGAATTGGATCTGCTTCATTTTTGGGATTATGATCTAAAATGCACTAGAAAAACGGGTGGACGGTGTGGATATAGAATACATAGATCAAGGTGGGCCCCACGGCAAGGGCCGCACCTAATCAGCTCCATATGATAGAGCCATCTCTCCACAGGGCACGTAGCAGTGTGATTTATTGACCATGCCCACCCATATATCGTGACCGAGAATTTCCAAAAAACAAAACCCATGAGACAATCCCATCCGTTATTTTTCTAGAGTTTATACCACTTCTAATTTGGCCGTTAACTGTTTTCGTTTCCACCGTTAATTCAATCGGCACAGATCATACATAGAGGATTGTCTAGTATGTGTAATTTTTTACATATAAATCATCGATGCTAAGGTCCTACATATGGGTGGACCCGATTCGTACATCACCCTGCCACGTGTACATATGCGTGCACCGTAACATCTCCATGCATTCCATGCGAATTTGTTTAGATGTGGTACAGCGACCGACTACGTAGCTGCTTTCTTTTTCCACATTGAAATGAGACGGGCCCATGTCTTCCTCACATCTTGATGGGGGACCATCAGCACTTGGCACGCGTCCAAGAGCTAGAATACAAATTCCTACACCTCACTAAGTTGTATGGACATCCACTATAAATGTGGCACTCATACATTCCGATCTCGACCGCCCAAATCATTCTGTCCACATTGATAAGAAGATATTAAATTTACAATCTTTCTCTAAATAGTGATACCAAACAATAAATTTTAGAATCAAACTTCAACTCAAACTCCTTCAAATTCGTGACTTGCTATAAACAGTAAACTTGCTATTTATAAACGGTCATGATTCGGATGCGGATTGCGTCCTACCCCGCCCGGACGGTAATCCGTCTGGCAGGGCTCTGTGGGGCCCACCGTGATGTAAGTGTTTTATCCACGCCGTTCATCTCTTTTCTCAGATCAGTTTAAGGAATATCTCCAAAAATGAGGCAAGTCTACACCTCCAATGGACCACAAAGTGGGGATTGCACGTCCACCGTTAAAAAGTTCTTGGGAGTTGGAGAAGTTTCGGATCAAGCTTATATTTGTGTTTTCACTTCATCCACGTCTACATGAACTTATTAATAGGTTGGATGGTAAAAAAAATCACAGTGGCCCTTAGAAAGGTTTCAACGGTGGGTGTCATTATCACTGTAGCTTCCTTTGGTGTGGTCCACTAGAGCTGTGGAACTGTCTCATTTTTAGGATCATAATTTAAAATGATATGATAAAAGCGATGAACGGCATGGATAAAACACTTACATCTCTGTGGGCCCCATAGAGCCCTGCCCGGACGGATTACCGTCCGGGCAAGGGTAGGACGCAGTCCGCGTCCTCATGATTCCTGCTACTTCATGGTTTTTAACTAAAAAAGGTAAGCCTACTATTTGGCTTAACCACGTTGTTCTCCTAAAATTTCTAAACCCTTTTCAGTCACAACTCCTAAAGCCCAGGATCCAGATTATAATCGAACCAAACTTAATATAAATGGTAAAACGAAAATTTGATGGAATCCCGCAAATTTGGCATGGCAACCTGGCATAGCAGGGCCGGGTGGCTAAAGTAGCTTCTGGTACTTCAAAATCATATATGATATGCCAAATAACTTATTTTCGTTTGCAAGATACGCCTGCTTTAGGATTTTGATAGTCCTAATTACTTCCACCTCTGATCGGGTCTTTTTTGGTCCATCTTAGATATAAAAGTGCTCGCGACCTGCTCTACATCGTTAACCGCTTGATGTTACCATTGGAATTCCGGAGAGTTTGCTGTATCCACAGCGGGCCAATCCTAACTGGCAATGCATGTACAAGTTGGATTAGTATATAGGCCACAATATAGGGAGTCCTGAGTGGTGTGACAAAGACACTACTCAACAGACCCGCAGTTTAGGCTTTAGAATGCGTTTGGATGCTCAATTGAATTGAACTGCAATAAATCGACGACAAGAAAATGACCAAATCCCAAATTGTAATCTCATGCATTTCAAGTTAGACTTGAATCCATGGTCAAATGACTCAATGACTTGGATCAATTCATTCAATCACGAGCCGAGTCGCAACTTGCCTGAGTCGAGGTTGAGTCAGACTGACTCACCGAGCCAAGGGTGTATCGAACTGGATTAGTTCCATCCAAGTCCGAGTCGACTCGGCCGAGTCCTGTGCCTTAACATTGCTTTAATAAATGGAAGTCAGCCTCATAGAGCTCATTTCTTTATCATTGCGACGGATAATTGCAATTCATTTCGATTGAGCATCCAGACACACCATTTAAGCAATAATGCTAACTTCTACTTGTTGAACCCAAGTGGACATGGTTGCACTAGGACAGCCAGCTGAAGTTTGAGATAGAGAGGGACCCAAAATGATGTGATTAAGAGCCAAATCAACTCCCTTTCAGTTTGTAATAGATCAAAGAGAAGGCATTTATTTTGAGAAATGTTGTTCAAGGCAACCAATCTGTCATTTTCATAAAGAAGGAAATTATATTGCATGGCAAGGGCGAATGCAACCTGCACCTATCGAAGGGCATAACTGACGTAGGGATGAACGTGATGAGAATAACTACTCCGAATCCACGGAGCTTCTTTGGACTCCTCACGGAGACTTCTCGAATCCACGAGGAAAGAAAGTAGAAAATAGAAATAAATTCTAAGAAATTCGAAATTGATTAATTGATGACTAAAAACGAGTTCACAACCCTTTAAATAGGGGTACCAAGCAATGGGAAAGAAATCAGAATCAAACTACAACTAAAACTCCTAGAATCTGCGACTTACTATAAATAGTAAACTTACTATTTATAGACGGTCGTGATGTCTACTATTGCGCAAGGTTTTCGGCCAAAAATAGTAAGTGTCCTATTTGGCTTCACCAAACCGTTCTCCTAATTATTCTAAGCTCTTTTCACGTTGGACGCAACTCCTAAAGCCCGGCGGGTGAAAACGAAATTAAAGCAGGGAAATGATCGTCGATCCAGGGGTTTTTCGCAATTCCGGGCTGTGTAACTCGACATAGCGGCATTAGTTCGCTAAAGTAGCTCGTTCTACCCCAAAATCATATATTTTACGTCAGGTAACTCATTCCAAATTGCGAGATACGCCTGATCTAAGGTCCGACGGTTCGGATCACTTTTGTCGTCGACCGGGCCTTTTTTGATCCATCTTGGCCATGAAACTGTCTGTGACTCGCTCTACATCAAGACCTTTCTGCTTGGCCGTCCATGTATGTGGCCCACAGATACCCATTTTGGAATTTTCACTTTTTAATACACACTATCTTGTCTATTGCTCTTGTTTGAGATTTTGAAGTTGGCTTTGTTGGCCATGACTTCAGTTTTGCCATTTTAGGAGCCACTTGCTATTTCATGAATTTTTCAATGGTAAATTCATGGCTATGTATGTTACACTAATTTAACATACAGATGATAAAGATCTCTTCTTAACTACGCATACGATAACATCATAATCAGAAGAAAAAAAATGCAAACCATAACATGGATTTATGTGATTTTATTTCCATAGGTTCACAAATTCATCCCAATTCACTATGCTCAAAAATAAAAATGAAGAAACAGCTTTTAATATAAAGATGGTTGTCTCTCTCATAGCAAAATATATATTACTCCAAATGAACTAGAGTTTTTATAAAACATTGCGTGAGATTATGAAATTGTCATTTGACCCATTTCGGACCCTAAGCAAGAGGATGTGCTGCCCTTACAATCTTGACGCAGGGATGAATGTGATGAAGTTAATCATCGTCTTTCTCAAGGATAACTACTCCAAATCCACGGAGCTTCTCTAGACTCCTCACAAAAACTTCTTGAATCCACGAAGAAAGAAAACAAGAATAATAGAAATAAATTCTAATAAATTCGTAATTTGATAGATAATTAAAATAAACGAGTTCACAACCCTTTAAATAGGAATACCAAGCAATGAGAGAGAAATCAGAAGAAAACTACAACTAAAACTCCTACAATTCGCAACTTACTATTTATAGACGGTCGCGATGTCTACCAGTGTGTAAGGTTTTCGGCAAAAAATTGTAAATGTCCTATTTGACTTCACTAAGTTGTTCTCCTAATTATTTTAAGCTCTTTTTGTGTTGGGCGCAATTCCTAAAATTCACTATTTATAGTAAAAACACCTTATATATAGTAAAAACTAAAATTTTACTATTTATAGTAAAAATGGAATTAAAATAGGGAAACGATCGTCGATCTGGGGGTATTCCGAGAATCCAGCTTGCACAACCCAGTGGCTAAAGTAGTTTATTCTACTCCAAAATCATATATTTTACGCCCGATAACTCATTTCAGATTGTGAGATATGCCTGATCTAAGGTTTGACCGTCTGGATTACTTCTGTTGTCAACCAGGCCTTTTCGGATCCATCTTGGCCATGAAACTGTCTGCAACCCACTCTACATCAAATCCTCAACAAACTCAATGTAGAGCTCGACCCGCAAAAGTGAAATGTTGGCTGGTTGATCGTACATCTTCGATGATCAGGCTCCATGGAGCCTAACAATGACAGCTTTCTCATATACTTTATCTTCTTTTTATTTTGCTTAATTCAATAACTAGGTATTCTTTCCATCCTACAATAGAGTAATCATCTTTTTTATTTGTAAAATATCAGCTATCATAATGACTTAATAAACTACTCAAAAAAGAAATTCTAACTGTTTTATCTTACAACACTTTTATTTTAGGCCACGACAATTACAAAATGGAAGTTTGACAAAGGACTTCAGATCTTACATGAACTTTACTTTCCATTCTAGCACAAACGCTAGCTTGATTCCCCAGCCCTTTTAAGAATTTCAAGTTTAAGGGTTTTAAAGTATCTTTGTTGTTTGGAAATTTTAATAACAATGGAATTGGTTTATGAAAGGTACTAATATTGTTTTAACTAATTTTGAACTATGTTTGGATAACAATGTGTTATTTTGAAATTGAAATATATATATATAAAATTTCACCATGTTAGATATCTATAAATTAAGATATAGTTTCACCATTTTAACATAATTTTAACCTAGTCCAAGTTAATAGAACCAACCAAGACCCATTTTAAAAATTTATCATTATTTTAAAAGGTGAGACCTTAACTTAACCTAATTTATTAAGAGGCTCAAAAAAGGACCCAGACCCAAGAAAATCACGTTGGGTCCATCATCACAAGTATCCATTGGACATACTTCATCATAGTAAACTTTTGTTGCTATCAGATGAGTCTTTAATAAATATATATGATTTTCCACAATTTAGCCAATTTATCTTAAGTTAATGTAGGCAGTGTTATAATTTCTGAGCGCTGTGTATCAAGTGTTGTACCATGCTAGATTATCAAATAACTCCCACAAAAAAAGTGGGCCCACCAGACACTGCTTATCATGGAGGGACCCATACAATTAATAAAACCTAACCCAAGTTGCGTGTTGACTAGAAATATTGCAAATTAGAGCTATGATCCGGTACGAATTCTCCGTACCTTACTGTCATGACCCTCTATTTTGGCTAAAGTGGTCCACCTATGATGACAGTGAACCGCTGCATAGGAGGGGTCCTATATGGATTATTCATGTCTCGAGCATCACCCTGATCGGATGATTCTAACCATTCAAATAAGGACGATGAGTCCATTTTAATTCTAACCGTTCATTCATATATTCTAGACAGCTGTGATTACCCAATCGTATATGATTAAGCCGGGTGCACTCCACGCTGGATTCCTCCTATCCTGTGGTTAATCTACTCTCAGAATTCCAAAATGTGGCCCATGGTCTTGTGATCAGGACCATTGATCTGATGGGCCGCAACATACAAGGAGATCCCCGAGAAAACTCTCCTAGATATTAGCCTTCGATCAGGGGCATCCAATTAGAGAGTCGATGAAAATAGAAAAAGGCTAAAGATTGGCTCTTTGGGGTCTTCCAATTTTTTGGATATCTGCCATCCCCACCATGGTACATCTGATCAAACGGCTGTGATTACCCAACATGGATTCCTCTTATCCAGTGTTAGGCTACTCTCACAATTTCCATGATGTGGCCCATGATCTGGTGATCAGAACCGTTGATCTGATGAGCCATAGCATGAAGGTCAATACCCAAGAAAATTCTACTAGATATTTATTAAGCGTCGACAATTTCTTCCAAATATAAATTCTACTAGATATTTATTAAGAATAGCTTTCTGGGGCTTTGAATTTCTGGGACATCTACCATCTACAATGTGTGTGCGTGTGTAAAAAATTTTTTTAAAAAAATTTAAAAAAAATGTGACCCATCTGATCAAACGTCTAGATCAGCGAACCATGGGCCCCACATGCATTAAATTTGAAATGTATGAAAAAGACAAAAGAAAAAAAACATATATCAGGCGTGCAATAACAAATTCATCAAAGTCTTGAAAAATCAAAGTCATACATATCTTATTTTAAAAGGTCAATGTCTTATCTGCAACAAGAGCCACTATCTAGTAGTAGCCATTTGCATTTGATTTTTGACCTAAACGCCCCTTGAACTGTTCAAAGGACCCAAATGAGAAACTGACGTGGCACATGGGGCCACGTCGGATTTCATTGTGGGTGAAAAATTACAACCGTTCAATCGATCAAGATCAAACAATGGTGTGATAAAATTCACCCATAACGAAATTTCAACGTGGGTGAACAAATGTTCATTTATTTGTCTATCAGAAAATTTTGGTACTCTGCAAATTGCGATGGATGATACACAGGCCCTCATAAATTGCAAATATGGCCGTCTTGATAGCATGTCCACTTGAGATGGTTTATAAAGCTGTAATTATTCAAGTGGTTACTTGGCTGTTCAATCACTCAAATATTAAATGGGCAGTCAACATGAATACTAATCAACGGTTGGAATTCAACACACAATTTCCATATATCAGATATTGTGATTTGACCAGGGCCTGTTTGGGTGCCTCTAAAAATGAGTTCATCTCAATTTAATTAATCCTATGTATCAGAAGGCCGAGTTTCCTAACCGTCATGAATACGAAATTTCCTCATTTGATGCCTAATGCATAGAAAAGGAGTGCATGATTGGTTTATCCAATCCATTATGGATGATCCATACCCCAAAAACTCTCTCAAAGTGGAATATCCTAACCATAAAGTGTGTGTGTGTGTGTATATATATATATATTATTTTATTTTTTTCCTCCATTGAATGTGGACCGCAGCTCATTTCTTCTTACCCATGTATTTACATGCCAACAATGGAAAATTTAGATTTGATCAAATGAAAAGATTTTTGTGATATGCTTCATCCATGAAAGGGACCATCATATCAATGTCTTGGATTAAGTAACCGTAGCCCCAAGTGGAAATTTTGTTCCAAAGAGGGATGAGCATTACCCATCATAGCTTAAGGCTGATTAAGAAATTTCATGATATTTCGTGCAATCAAGGGCATCCTTGCATGATTTTTCTTTCTTTCTTTGTCTTTTTTTTTTTTTTTTTTAAATAAAATTTGTTTCCTATCCTTATCTCTACTATATATATTTAGCCAAGCATAAATGGATAGAAGGGTAAGTATCTTTCCACAATTAGTTTTATTTCTTGCTGAAGCTTTGCAATATTGAAAGGCATGAGAATGATTTAAAGCTAAATATGAAAACATAAATAATTTAAAGGTCTGTCCTAATTTTTGGAGAACAAACCTATTTCTAATTAGTGAAGAAATTGTACACTTAGCATACAAATAACTCTAAATAAATCATTAAAGAGGTTATCGACAACTTGATATACCATAATGAAAAGATCAATTTTTTGGGCTATTTTTGTTCATCACAAAAAATGATTGTATCAAATTTTGTGGCTGATATAATATTAAGAAGTTTTATTTTGATTTTTTTTTTTTTTTTTCATGTTTTGGTATGCACAAAATGTCAAATAACCAATTTCTTTAAAAGCACGGCACATGGGAAAAATACTTGGCAAGGGTGGTGGGACACTCACAACATAAACAAGACATGTGGAATAATATATTAGGAAGGCATATTCGCTGCTTTCAATATCTGAAGACTTCATCATCTATTCTGATATCATGTCAAACAATTAATTTTTCTAGAAGCTTGAGCCATGAGAGGATAGTATGTTAATGTATAACAAATGACTTTAACACAAATCTTCAAGATTGTCAAAGGGGGAAGGATTTCTATAGGTTAATAGAGCTAATTCTTGCAAATATGATGCCTAGAAGATTTTTTGAAATCCTCATCTTTCTTCAAATTGAGTTGATTGACGGACATTTGATAAATGACTTAATAAAAAATTTCATCATCCTAATATATCAAATATTTATTGTAACCATTGATCAAAGGTTAAATTGCTCAATTAATATGGGGTTTGAATCATAATCAATGGTGGAGTTTTTTAATTTTAAAGGTTAACATGATTTTGTATGAAGATGAATATTCAATGGCTTATATTTAAATCAATGATTCAACGCTCGCAATAATCAAAGAAACATGATTATAAAAATATAGCTTTTACATAGTGGTATCGAGAACAAGAAAGGTTCAGATTAACCTAAAGCTGTGATTAAAGGGTGTAAACCTGCCATCATACCATATATGGTAGAACTTACCCTAGAAAGGTATTTTTTTGAAGAAAAACACAAGCTCCTGATCACATTTTACAATACCTCAAATGTTCCTGACTTCTTTTGAAATATCTTCTTATATCTTTTAGGGTGTGGTTGAATTGCAAATTACATCAATAGTGTAATGTAAAAGTATCTCTGTTACCATTGTACAACATTTATTTATATGTATAATTTAGTGTTCAAATGCAAATATAATTCGATACCAATAAAAAACTATAATCATTACAATTTTACATGGTATTGTAGTGTAAATTTCATGTCCAAGCACTCGAATTAGTGTATTTTCCTTGTTAATTTGACATTTCAATAAAGGGCATGTTTGATTTTCCAAATCGCATGAAAATGCCTTGGGAATTAGTAATTACTATACCACCCGTTTGAAAATGCACTTGCATTTTTGTTTCGAAAATCGAGTTAAAAATACTGGTTTAAATTTTTGGGCTTATATATGATATATCTGTGGCCGTTCATCAATTTTAGCGTAACATTTTGAGGCATGAGCCAAAAAATGAGCTTGATCCAACACTCAAGTGGCCCACACTAAAGGAAACAGTGGCACCGATACTTTTTTAACAATAGATATTCGATTTCCTAAATCTTGTGTCGTGGCCCATTTGAGCTTTGTATTAACCTTATTTTCTTGGTCAAGCCCTAAATTCAACTGGCATAACAAATGGACGGTGTGGATATGACACAAGTGGCCCCCACATATATTTGATAGCGGCCTCAAATTTAGAGCTCAAAAAAGTAAGTGTCAAATCAAGTATAGATAATAACTACAGTAAAATAATTATTACCCATTTGCAATATATTTATCAAAGGTTTGAAAAATCAAACACGCTAGCAAAGGGTCACTTGAATGCTCATAAATGAAACTAATTGTATATGATTTATAGGTAAATAGTTTATAATTTCCACTTGGATGCTAAAAATGTTCATAAATAATTTATAAAATGTAAATCATTTATTGCTTTCAGCACTATTTGATTTATCAATAAAAAGCTATGATTTCATTTTCAGGTTCTATATTTACAGCCTAATAATTATATTTTTAAAGAATGGCTTCTTATTTTGACTTGTAAGGTAGATAATCACTTATAAATCATTTACAGCTCACTGCCAAATACAATAAGCTACCAAAAAATCATTTACCACTTACATCATTTAGCAGCCTCGAAACAATATAAAAATATAATCAACTCATTTGGACAGCTAAACATACTCATCTTAATCAATATCATCCAGGTTTGTATCCCATCCAGGTGGTTTCATGATTTGTACGGTCTGATTTGAGTTACACATATCTCACGTGTGCACATGCGCATATATATATATATATATATATATATATATATGTCATTCAAACCATCTTGTGTTAGTTTTTCCAGACTTGTCTCTGACAATCAATCACGTGCCATGACAATCTATCACGTGCAATAGGAGAGATTTCACATCGGTTGCACGATTCTCATATTGATGACGTACATATGGCGTATGAGGATGTAATCTGGACCGTTGATCGCATTTTCATTTAGGCTTTGCATCGAGTGGCCAAGATCATCCAATCATTTATTGACTATACATTGTGGGGCCCACCTTGTGAAATGTCGGTATCTCATCTTGAAATGTCAAAATTGGTGGTCGCAAATTCGGAGAAAGACAAATCCAAAAAGAGAAATGGACTTGTCAACTGACACCAAGTTTCTTAAATGGGGTGTCAGTGGGTCGCATCCATGGACGGCCCACGTTTGAAAATACCCACAACGAACGATCCTGGCCATCAATTTTCCAATCTGACATCAACATCATCTGTTTTCATTTTCGCCGTCCGATTCTTGGCTACTGTTTGAACGGCTACAAGATTAACGGTTTGGATCTGACCGCCCCACCTGCTTTGTGTCGTGTAGTAGACCTACAATGCCATTAAGCTAATATAAATATCAGAAAGCAATGTCATCAATAATTCCAGAGATGTAGGACTTCTGTGATAGTTCACCACCACTTTGAAAATGGTGGTAACTCATATTCTTCACCCTGGCAAGCACAGACTGCCATCCGGACCGTCCAATTTGTGGGGCATATCGTAGATGGACCATATCTCTAAAATTACAACTTTAAATGGACCGATAACAAATGAGTGGTTAAAAGTAAAATGGTGATTGTTCCGAATTCCAATGACAGCATCAGATGGTTAATGTCATCCTCTCAATGTAATAAAATTTGGCCAGTGATCTGGATGGTCTGGATTGCTCTAAAACTATGCCACGTGTAAGGATGAACCATCACTACCACTATCAGGCAAGTCTTGCCAGAAGTAGCTATTGGAGTGATCCCGTAAAACAAAACCCTCTCTGGCCCACCGTTGTGCGCATGGCATCCTGTCCGTACATCCTTTACGTCAGCTAATCCTGAGAACGGTGGAGATGCGATGCTCCATATTGAAACCTTGCTGGGCCCCACCTTGACGTTTATATTCCATCGTACCCGTTCACAAGTCGACCTCCACCAGAATAAACTGAAAAACCAAAAATCATCCTCATCCATACGTTCGATGGGCCCAACAAAATTTCAACGGTTCACATACCATCCCCATTTTTCATTGCACTGTGGCCCACTTGAATTTTCGATCGGGCTTATTTCGCATCAGATACTAACATAAACCGGCGCAAATGATGGATTGAGTGGATATCGCATACAAATAACGGTGCAACTGTTTAGTGGCAAATTCCAAATAACAACTTTGATACTCCGGTAGAGTGCGATGAATGATACACATGCACTTAGAAATTGCATACGCCACATACAATTAATTAATTAATTAAAATTAAAGAATCTAAATCATGGTTTCCAGTTTAAATGTATCATGATCCAGATATTAGGATTATTTGGTTTTCTGGCTATCAGATCGTGGACATTTTATTGGACGGTGATAGTCCTATTTCAACAAACAAGTGTCCACAGATCAGAGATTAGGAATTGTTCAAATAATCTGATTTTTCAGAACGTGATTTAGCCATAGTGGGTTTCATAATTAATTGATTTAATTTGAGTTTATGTATGCCACATGTATAGTTTGTAGTACTTGAGTATCAAACACCGTATGCAACCAGAGTATCAAATAACTCCCGTATGAAACGGGGCAGAACTGTCGTGAAGGGAAGGAATTGCTTGGTCATAAAGGCAGGAATCTCGTCACTCTAAATCGTGAAAGGATTCTAGCAGATCTTGTGACCGTGACCATCCGACCGTCCGTGTGCTACAGACGTAAAAAGGTCAGGTCATCAGATGGATGTAGAAGCCTCTAAGGGTTTTTAAATGAGCTGATAGATATTCACGGGCACATGACCCAAAAATGGTATCTAAACGAGAGAATTCAATAAAGAGGAGTTATTTGATAGTCTGACAAGCTTGGTTGCCCCATGCACATGTAAATAGAGATTGTACACCTATGACACAAGTGCCTTAAATTGAAGGGTGCATATTCAGTCAGGTCGGTATAGTCATGATAGTGGGGCCCACCTTGATGTACGTGGTTTATATCCACGCCGCCATACATCCGTTTTTAAGTTGCCCAAGACTGAAGTAATCCAAATCTTAGGTGGACCCGCCTACCATTAAATGCTTCCTAGAGTTTGCCATCCCACCTGACACCTGTTGAAAAGGTCAAGGAAACCTGGATGAAGGGAAAATACTAATGGTGCACACGAACTGAGCTAGCTCAGTTAGCTTGCTCGGCTCAGTTTGAAGTTGAATTCGAGCTGATTTTTTCAGCTCCAAAATGAGTTCGAGCATGGCCAAGCTCAACTAGGCTCAGATCGAATCCGGTTCGAATCGAACTATTTTAGTGACTTGGTTACTTTGTCATTGATGTTGCTTACCAAGTTTTTGATAAAATGACTCAACGAAATGTGGTTAGTGGTAAGAAAGGTTTGGCTAGTGGCAAGAAAGGTTTGTACATGAATCAAATACTTTTTTTCTCTTTGTTTTGTTTTGTTTTTAATTTTTACATTACTTAGAAGGTGTTTGAAAAAATGCCTTTAAAACCATTGCCTTTGTTTATAAAAAAAATAGAGTTTTTGAAGTTATATTTCAGGTGTTTGTGGAAGTGCCTCAATGGCGAACTCGGCTTGATCTTGGCTTGAACTCAGCCCAAGCTGGCCCAAGCTATTGACCAAAACAAGCCGAGCGAGCCAATCAGGCTCAAGGATCGAGTCGAGTCAAATTTGAGTTGAGGTCAGCCTCAAGCCAAGCTGAGGCCAGCTCGACTCGGTTCAACTTGATGTACACCCCTAGAAAATACTGGCTTGACCCAATATACATTAAGTTTTTAATAATCAATTGCCACCGTTTCCTGTGGTGTGGTGCACTTGAGATTTGGATCTACTTTAATTTTGGGATCACATCCTAAACTGAGCTGGAAAATAAGATGGACGGTGTGGATATGAAATACACGTATCGAGGTGGGCCCCACAGTCACACTATGAGTGAACGTATGCAGTAAATCTGTACGGGAAATGGGGGGCTATTTTAAGTGGGCCGTAGGACCAAAATTACATTCAGTGGATGATGTTTGCATTTAATAAGTGGACATTCGTTATTGAATTTGGTCCTCCGGATTACTGTTTCTCTCAACTAGGCGATCGGTAACCATCATAGACCACCGGTGTGGATTGAACAACCATGGGGGCCACAGAAGTTTTGGATGAAGCTGATCTTTATGTTTACCCTTCATCTAGGTCTACGTGACCTTATGAACGGGTTGGATGGAAAATAAACATTACAGTGGACCCTAGGAAGGTAGGTTTCAATGGTAGGTATCATTATACCCACTGCTTCTTGTGGTGTGGTCCACTTGAATCTTGGATTTTCCTCATTTAGGGTTCATGACATTAAACTAATCTAAAAAAAATGGATGAACGGAGTGGATAAAACCATACATCACAGTGGACCCCACAGAGCTCCTGGACGATTTTCATCCACACGGCTATGGGACCTAACGCGCTTCCTTCTCTCCTTCCTTGCGTGCAGCCTATAACTGCCCTTCTTGCGTGTAATCAACAACCTTCCCTCTATTGGACCCGGTTTGGCCAGTGACCGAAAACCAGCCAGCCAACTGATTTCAAAGCTCAGTGGGCCCCAACATAATGTATGTGTTTTATCCACGCCCTCCATCCAATTTTCCAGCTCATTTTAGGTCTTGATCCCAAAAATGAGGCAGATCCAAATCTCAGGTGGACCACACAACAGGAAAACAGTGTGGATTCAACATCCACCATTAAAAACTTCCTAAGGGGCCACTGTAATGTTTATTTTCCATCCAACCTGTTGATAAGGTAATAGAGACTTGGATGAAAGGAGAAGACAGATATCAGCGACACCCAAAAAGTTTTCAACGGTAAGCATTCAATCCCCACTGTTCCCATGGTATGGTCCACCTGCTATCTGGATCCTTCTAATTATTTGGCTCATGCCCTAAAATGAGCTGGCAAAATGGATGGATGGCGTGGATAAAACACATACATCATGATGGGGTCCACAGATCTTTGACACCAGCTAGCTGGCTAGTATTACTTCTCATGGACGTGGCATTCTCACTGAAAAAAAATAAAAACTTTAGTACATGATGTTTAGAAATTATTTAAAAATTACATACATGGAATCTAGATAACTCAAATTAAACTATGTGAATGATGGGTCCACTTTAGATTTGCAGTGAACAAACATCATGCTTATTTATTTATTTGATTAATGAATTAGTGGACATCTATTGTAAAGTTAAAAATTAAAAATATTCAATTGTCGCATTTCTACGAACAAGCATGCGCAACTCGGAGATTAGTGTTGTCCACCCAATATGATTTTTGTGCCATGAGTTAGAGCTGGCGGGCTCCACAAATTTTTCAGTTTAATTCCAATGGTCATACTCCACTAGATTATCAAATCACTCACTGCATTAAATAAATTAGATATTGGCCCAACCCAATTAAAATCGAGTCTATGGATAAATGGGTCAAGTTTAGATCCTCTTAATCTAGACCCGAGTTCGAGCTAACAATGATTTATATCATTTAGACATGAATCCATCTGCTAATGGATACATTGGCGGCTGATAAATCCAAACCCGATTATTAAATGGGTCGACGGAAGCAAATTTGGTATTGAGTAATTAACAAATGTTATGAAGCCCACCATGATGTATGTGTCTTATCCACACCATACATTTGTTTTACCGGCTCATTTTAGGGCATCAACGAAGAATTAAATCATATCCAAAGCTCAAGTGGATCACATCAGAGGAAACAATGGGAATTGAATGCCTACTATTGAATTAAGCTAATTTTTTCCCTTCATACGTGTCTATGTGTAACGCCCTGAATTTCGAGAGTTGAGTAAGCTCGACTATTAAGATTCTGGACATCACTTATGTTTTACGGAAGCTAATATCCTGATCACCTTTACATTAGGCATTTAAGCATGCATAGAATTATACTAAATAACGTATCATACTTCAGGTTTAATGTAATTACAGCAGATGTGTAAATCAAAACATATATATCGTGAAGTTTCTTCCAGAGTATGAGTCCATGGCTGTGTATATAGATACAATTCCAAAATAATAAGCAAAATGTAGCAATGTAACATCTAGCTAAGCCCATATGTCCAGCGCTCCCTGCCCAGAGGTATATGGTCTACATCGGCCCATCTGAGAGCTGGAAATAGGAGAATTCGTTCTGCTCATTCATGAATGCCTACTCTAGTGTATCAGCATCAATGGTACCTGTATCTACACTGGCATCTGGTTGGTGTTTTAAAACAGTCCTAGAGTGGGAGTGAGTGATCAACTCAGTAGTTCCATAAAGCAAAGGTTACACATTTTATCAAGTCAATCAATACGGTATTGATAAGGCAATGTAAAAACAATCACTTCATAACTACTCTTCTTAATGCGAGAATAAGGTTTATGAAATGATGCATGCTCTCACCCATTGACACTCCCTCAACACGCGACTCCCACCACCTGTTTCGCACATGCTAACACTTTCTCAGCATGCAACTCCAATGCCTGTTTCGCCACATTATAAACTAATGCAATGCGGTGCATGATCATGGCCTAGTAGTTAATTATGCCTATTCATCCAGTAATTTGGGGAAGCTAGGATACCTTCATTTTAAGCATCGATTCCAACTGAATCACTAGGCATGGGACGACTGCAACGGTCCTATGCCTATGTTCTTGATTCATCTAGATTCGTCACTTCTAAATAAAATACATACGATAGGCAAGTTGTAAAAAGGTGATGCTCATGTTCACTACGGGGAGGCTCGTCACCCCAGTGTAAGCCGACAGCACAGACACGATGTCCCATACCATCGTGCCCGGCTCACGAGTCTTGAGGATCATGATATAATAGTGAATGATGGATCTTTATAATAGTAAAGGGGTACCTTAGATTCAAGCAATTGCGCTCATACATGGTGAACATACAATAGGTCAACCAGTTCTTTGGGCATTTTTGGTTAGTACGAGCGCACACTAACATAACCGGCATGGAGTACGTGAGCGCCCTGCGTGGCTTAGCCACTGTCGATAGTCAATGTCCGACACGTATCGTTCAAATTTACCCAGGGTGGCCAACTTAATTCGGCCACCCAAATGTGAAAATTTATCGGTTACCTAGACTACTCTCGTAGTCCTATTTCTATTCAAATCATATTAACAAACATCCATAACACATGGGTTAACGTTTGATAATCAAATTTTGATAAACTACTCATTTAGGCATTTCATCGAACATTTAAACAACATTACACTACAACTTGCAATTCATCAATTCATTAAATAGATATATAAGTATAACTAAGACAACAAGAAACTCTACATTAGCAATCATAAATCATTAACTCGAGCACTTATAGTCCGCACCTTTCGGTAGCACGCCCAACTCGGACTCGTTCCTAGGAATATGTTTTCAAGGAAGAATCGTCGGCCGCCTAAACGAGCACACGGGTTAGTTAGGGTTGGAGAAAATCCATTTGAAGACCTATATCTATAAGAAAGTTTGTAGTCTTTACCCTAGGTCGTAGTCGGAGAGGTTCCGACGGTGGGAGTGGCGGTAGTTAGGCTTGCGAGTCAAATGGAGAAGAATCGCCCTTCATAGCAAGCACTACTCCAATCTCTCTCTTCCTTATCTTTCTCTTTTCTTTCTCACCTTAGGATTTTAAATTCGTGTTCGGAGGAAATTGGGTGATTTAAGAGTCTTTTATAGCTCCAGATGGTGTGTAAATGGCCCCAAGGCCACTCTATTTGATACTTATACCCTATGGGCGGTCCTTTCTAACTAATGGGGCCCCCAGGAGGGCCCGTGGGCTCATCTATGTCATGGGGTAGATTCCCTATCAATGGATCAATGCTAGAACACAGTTTCGATGTGATCGGATAAACAAATCGGCCGTGGGAAGCCTGTGTCGGATCAACGGTTAGTAATGTTCAATCGGAGCCATGGTTATACGAATGTGTGTGAGGAATTTTTTCTTACTCTACGTGTGAAGTTTGGTCATAAACCAACGGTCCAAAATTCTCAACTTTGCGTAAGAGTGGACAACTCAATTCACTTAAGTTTCAGTTTCTTCCTTTAGGGTATTTGCACTTCTCATGCACTCATCCCTCAGCTCAAGTTGAGCGGTTCTGGACACTACCCAGGTCGACTCCCGTGATGGACGTCGCACCCAGTAAGGTGGACATTTCTCTATAATTTTAAGGATAGTGGACCCCCGACGTGCGGTCTTGGTTTCTCACGGAGTTTCAGGACACGGAGTTTCAGGACACTACCGAGAGGGGCGGCCCCTCGAAATTTCACTCGGGTTATTAGATGGTGGTATGTTAGTGCACTTGTAATCCTAGACTACATTTATTGGTAGAAATGGTGGCCCGAACTTAATTTCTCTAATGCTAAGTACTAACGCACACCTATTCGTTGCTAGCTAGTCGAGTATGGCCCTCGGGCAGTCCTGTCCGTGGTTGAACATGTGTCTCAGTACGGAGTTTTCCAAGAAGTTACAGTATGTGACCTTATGAGCAACTTGGATGACAAATAAACATCACTATGGGCCCTAAGAAGATTTGCCATTATGCCCATTGTTTCTTGTGATATTGTTCACTTGGAGTTTGGATATTATGCAATTTTTGGCTACATCCCTAAAATAATATGAAAAAATAGATGGATGACATGAACAAGACATACATCCATGGTAGGCCTCGTTGAGTTTATTATAGTGTATTGAGTTATACAGTATGCAATTTGCTTCCTCGTACTTATGGAGTAAAGAAGTTTTTGATCAAGTTGATATTTTCCCTTTTATCTATGCCCATATGACCTTATGAACATGTTGGATGACAAATAAACATCAGTATTGGCTAGAGTTGTACATGAGCTGAACTGAGTTGAGCTTAGCCCAATTAGGCTTGGCTTGGCCAGGAGGCTACCCTAACTCAAACTCGTATCAGCTCAGTCCTTAAGCTTAATTAGCCTGCTCAGCTCTACTTGGTTCGATTAGTAGCTCAGCCCAGCTTGAGCCGAGCTTGAGCTCCATCTTTCAAGCCGAGTTCAAATTCAAGCCTACAAGCTAAATTTGAGTTTAGGTTTTAGGGTTTTTAATATATATATATATATATAAAATATAATATAATTTATTTAAATATATACAAAATATTTATATTAAGTGAATCAGCCGATCCAAATCAAATTGATTCGAACCAAGTCGAGCTCGGTTTAGCTTAAACTCTACTTGAAATTTTTTCAAGCTAAAAAAATGTAACACCCGGCCCAACCAAAACAGTGTCTTGAGGCGTCCACGTGGGATTTGCCGTAGGACCGCTCGATTAAACCGCTTGTGTGAGGGGTACTGCCAACAAATTAACTTAGGTTATCCCATTAAGGTGGTCGAGTCTAGTTATGTTCGGACCAAGTGTGGGTCATTAAGCCAGATAGCCTGTTTGTACTTGACAACAACATGTGTGGGCTGTGCGGCGGCCAAGGAAGGTCAGAAAAATCTGAAAATTAGGGAGACCGTAGACCTCACTGGGCTTGTGGTCCATCATGAACCACGAACTCAATAGACGCCTAGAAATTTATTATCCGCGCCATCCTAACAACACTTGTTAAGTGCAACTCACCCCAGCCTTGCCTTAAAGGCTAGAATTCTAAATCACTACCCATTTTAAATGAAACTGAGATATTCGATATTTCAACCATCAGATTTCTTCTAAATCTACATTGAATGCCAAAAATAGTTTTCTACGCCTGTCCACAAAATCTAACCCCCAATCGTGGAACAGTGACCGTTGATCGCAAATCTGTCCCTTGCAATAAAACCCCACATCCGTTTGCTCTTAAATTTTGCACAGCCCTTCATCGGGCCATCGAGCACCTATCCTGTAAATTTCATGGCCAGGGGGCCATCAGATCCGTCCCAATAGCCAGAAATGGACCCCATAGGGCCATTTAAAGATCGGAACCGTACGATAAAACCCCGCATCCGTTTGCCTTCAAATTTTGCACAGCCCCTCATCGGGCCATGGGACACCTACACTCCAAATTTGGTGGCCAGGTGGGTGACAGGATGTAACGCCCTGAAATTCGAGGGTCGAGCACAACTCAGCTCCCGAGTTTCAAAACATCACTTATGCAACATATGATATGATGAATGTATGTTGTCTGTATTAGTGTATAACACATGAAGTAGATTAAGCCAAAACTGCAAATATAATCCAGGGATAAGTGAAAGACACAAGCGGAAGACTAAAGAAATATATGTGTATATGCGTAAGTCCCTGTGATATGTATGCTCTGCCAGGTCATAATTACAAGTGTTTGTCTCAAAAGATAAGTATCAAAATGAAGTAAACCATTACAAAATAAACCCTAAATCCCTATAGATCAAGACACGG
This sequence comes from Magnolia sinica, assembly GCF_029962835.1. Lineage (NCBI taxonomy): Eukaryota > Viridiplantae > Streptophyta > Magnoliopsida > Magnoliales > Magnoliaceae > Magnolia > Magnolia sinica. The sequence goes on from NC_080582.1 coordinate 83,288,165, forward strand.
CTCACATGAACCCGCCTGAGAACTGCATAGGGGAGAACGCCTCCTCATCATCCTCATACACCTGCTCTGCCTCGGGGGTCGCATCATCATCTGTATCTAAGACAGAGTCTGGTTGGTGTCGAAACACCGTCCCAGAACGTGGGAGTGAGTGATCAACTCAGTGGAACTATACAGTAAAAGTTAACATATTATCAATTCAATCAAGCAGTAATGATAAGGCAATACAATCAAATATGTCCTAATTACTCTTATTAATGTAAGGATGTATGTAGCAATGATGTATGCCCTCGCCTGCACTCCCTTAGCATCTTCATCTTACGGTACGCATGACAACCTCCCGCAGTGCTCCACGACACCAAGGCACATGCAATGCGGTGCATGCATATGATTACCAAGTTGTTATTAGTCCTTTTCATACAGCAGGATTAGAAAGCTAAGGTACCTTTCTTATATCGATTCCTACACAGTGATCCATTCTAGGGTCGTCAGTCATAGACAATCTCATACGATCATATGGTTCTAGGTCGCTGTAAAGGGCCCATCACCAATCAATGCATGCCTAGCCATACCTTAGTTGCTACACTAAGGCTCGTCACCTCAATGTAGTATCAAGGTATGCTCGAGGGCACTACAAAGGGCTTGTCACCAATCAATGTAAGCCGATAACGCGAATATAGTGTCCCATACCACCATAATCGGCTCACGAGTCTGGTTTGCTCACTGGTCACTACGGGGAGGCTCGTCGCCCCAGCGTAGGCTGACAGCTCGACCACGGTGTCCCATACCACCATGCTCGGCTCATGAGTCTTAGCGGATCAAGGTACAATGGTTAACGGGATTGCATTGGTAAGTTTGGTACCCTAGATTCAAACAGTAACGTCCATACATGGTGAACACCCATCAGGCCAATCGGGTTGCTTGACGAGCTTGACTAGCACGAGCACACGTTGAGTTGAACGACATGAAGTGCGCAAACACTCCGTGTGGCTAAACCACTGCCGACAACCCTAATACAACTCGGGTTCGTCAAACACGTCCTACGTAGCGAAAACAACATTAGCCACGAACTCAAAGTTTATTACCAATTGCCTGGACTATTTCATAGTCCCACACCTTCAACATAATAGATATTCATACCAGCAATTCAAAACAGTAAAAGAACAACAATTCCAATCATACAAGCATGTGAGCATTTGATGGATTTCAACTTAACATGAATTCACACCTAAGTAGTGCCTGAAGTTAAACAACAAAGAATGTAAATTGCATGTAGGAAATCATACACATTAATAAGATAGTTGAGAATCTCTTCTCAACGCCCGTAAACAGGATAATATATTACACACTTGATCATTCAGACATTTCTACAAACACTTAGACTACATATTCCAACATACATGACGTATGTTGGTGATAACACACACTTGGACAATTCCTTTCACCAAGGAGTTGACACAAGTACAACTAACATGAATACACAACAATTAATCATGGCAAACACATGCTCGTATTTCATACGTATACGATACTTTCTACCTATACATGGAATACACAAATCTTAATATAGATCATATATATCAAAAACGCAATATAAACATCGCATTTGGCATGTGAAATTTCACCCACAACAATAATAAATCATCAACCGACTTTGAAAGCCTTGAAAACCATAACCTATACGAATGTAGTCCGCACCTTACACCAGAAAGTGCGCAACGGATCTGATTTAGACGATTAACCTTCGTCAACGACGATTAGACAACCTAAGGCATAAATTAGGTTAGCTATATCAACACTAGACCATCCTAAGTTCTAAAATATATTAGGGTTTGATTGACTTACCCAAGAATGAGATTAGAATCATCGGAATAACGAATCAGATACAATGGATTAAGTACGCCGATTAACTGGAAATAATATCAAGATGATTCACCAACTTCTCTCTCACTTTCTCTCTCTTTTCCTCTCTCTCTCTCTTAGCTATGGTTAGAAAATTCGTATAGAGTTTAAGAGTGAGGGTTTAAGGTCTTTATATAGGCCTAAACTTGATGGAAATAGCCCCAGGACCAAGGTATACTTAGGTTATAACCAAATCGGGTATATTTCGATCCAAAAGAACGTTTCTGGAGATCCTTTTTCTGAGTGTGGTTGGACTTAAGCTCACTAATATTAGATCTTAAGCAAGTTAAATTTTTAGTCCGATCGGGTTTCCAGATCGTCCATGGCAGACCAATTTCAGTTCAACGGTCACCGAAACTCGATCAGGGCCACAAACACTTTGACATGTGTGGGCCATCTTTCCTGATCCGAGGGTGAATTTGGGTCAGAATCCAACGGTCAGAATGCTTAAAATCGGTGCGCAAGCGATACAACTCAGATTTTATAAATTCATATTTAATTTCTCACCTTTCTCACACTCTTTACTCCGGACTCAAGCAAATAGTCTCAGGACATATTCTGGACTTAATTTTTGAGGTGATTAGCAAGCCCAACAAGGTGATCATAATGTCTAAGATTATCGCTATCGGACTTTCGACGCGTGGTCCAGGTCCGGTACAAAGTTTCCAAGTACTCCTGAGAGCAACTGGATTTAACGTTGAATTCAAGATTTCAGGGTAACGTAGCGCTAATGATTCTACAGGTTTTGGGTCTTACAGATCGAATTTAAAGTGATCGGTACCAATTTCACAGGTAATCGAGTTTAGCGCTAGTTAACCCACATTTAACTTCTAAAGGATTGAGGTAGTACTCGGGTCTTTGCACGAAATTTTTCGGGTCATTACACAGGACAACCCCAGCAACCAAAGAGCGGTCCCACAGGGCCATTGAGGGAAATAAATAGAACTTAAGGCCATTTGACCCAAAAAAATTCAGGATATAAGATCCTTTAGCACCCACTTTCACCATTTTCCAGCAATAAGAGGAGAAAAAGGAGAGAGAAAAGCGAAAGAAGAGAGGAAGAAGTGAGAGGAAGAGAGTGTAGAAGGAGGTGGGGACAAGGAACTTGGGAACTTGGTGAATCTCCTTCCTCTTCCCCATACCCTCCACCACAAGCACCACTTCCAACCGACTAGGGAGGTAACCACCTATCTTTTTTAGCAATCCTTTGTATTGAGTTAGGCTTTGCATGTAATCTTAACATGCAAATGTAGTTGACTCAGGACCTCAGCCAATCAATCCGCGAGTTCGACAATTTTAGGTAGTTTCCTCAAGCTCTTAACGATCCATAAGTGCAGACTATTATCCTTAGGTGGCCTAGTACCAATTTTAGGAGGAATTTAATGATTATGAATGTTAGGCTGATGTACATGAGTAATCTAGGGAAAACCTAGCTAAGAACCTACATGATAGGTCTACCCTATTTACATGAAATAATTAATTGTTGTTTGTTTGATCTTTAACATATTTGGCATGAAATTAGTTTTGTATGTTCATCTCTCACATAATTCTTACATGATTTTTCCCTATGGCATGCATGATTGCATTGTTCCTTGTTGTGTTATTGTATTATGAGGCATGTATTGTTCGTGGTCTCTTCGGTAATCCAACACCACACACACACATATTTAAATTCATGTTATTGATAGTTGCATTTATATTAATAATCTGAGTTTTATGCTTGATGTATGGTATGCATGATTTCACTTGTACTAGAAATGAACCATAAATGGGTGAAGTGATATTGAATAAAATCCATCTCTGGGTTGGTCATGGAACTGAGATTAGAAGGTAATCCCGTTGGTAGGACCATCTTGTCATTAGACTAATGGATTTGGGCGGATGCAAATGGGCGATAGTAGTTGGACTATGTGGGTTGCTTGCACCCGATGTCGCCCGTTACGTACTCGCCTGAACTTGGACGGTCTAATCCACTTACTGACCGACCGTGTCTATTAACCATGCCTATTCGTGCCTGTATAGAACCTGGGACACCCCTCGCCCACTAAAGCTCATTGACAACTGCTAAAAATCGATCCACTGTCTCGAGAGCTGGGCATGGTAGAATGGGACATTTTGTCCGAGCTGTCAGCCTACGCCGGGGTGACGAGCCTCCCCGTAGTGATCACGAGCGATCTCGCTTCCCAGCACTCCCCGTGTGCTTGAATCAGGGATGGGGGACCCAATAGGATCAAGGATCGCGAAGTCCTGGCCTTACACGTTGAGGGGCCTTGGCCTCGCAACAGCTTAAAGGCATTGATATCGTAGGGTGTGCCAGTTTCTCCAATCTGTTGGATGAACAAAATAAATTAAAAACTCGGCTAACACGTCTACGATCGCATTGCATTAGTTAAGTTGGCGACTCGGCAATTTAGGTTACAAAGAGAGAGTGTTAGTCATGTGCGATCGTTAGACGAAGTCACTCGAGGGAGTATTGTTGTGAGGTCATGCATCATATCATAACTCATGCATATGCATTAACAAGATTAGTTATGGATTTGTGAATATATGTTTTTCATTAAATTCTTCATAGAATTGACACTTGTTGTAACTTAAGGCTAATAGCACCCACTGAGTTGATCACTCACTCCCACTCTAGGACGGTGTTTTAAAATACCAACCAGACTCTTCAATAGTTGTAGGTGATGCTGAGCTCGATGAGTCGTGCGGCGCGAGCATTGATGAGGAGGATGAGCTGTCCTACTTCCAACTGGTGGGCAGTTCGCCGTAGATTTAGCTGGGGGATTTTAGATTGCTGAGTAGGGGACTCAGTGCACTATTCTTTTGGACATGTCATTTTTTGTATTTTACCGAGCGACGCCTTGTGCGACCTATTGATATATATTTTGTAGACTTGTATACATTAGCCGCTTTCATTTCAGTAGACTAGTTGTGATTGTGATTCATGTTCTATGCAATTCCATACTGCTCATTCAACCAGATTAAATACAAAACATTAAATTTAGTTATAAGTGACACCCGGGAACTTGGGAGTCGAGTGTATACATGACCCCCAATTTTCGAGGTGTTATAAGTTGGTATCAGAGCAAGTGTTTGGAATCAATTGGGTCGTGGACCATGAACTCACTAGTGCATCCGCTGACTTGAGAGGGAACATAATAGAGATACCGAAATGATATGAATCAACCCAGGCACATAAATCGACATTCTTAGACAGAAGATATGACTTTTGAAGAGTTTAGATTAAGGAGCGAGAGTGAGTGGTGATGCTAGGGATGGATCCGAGAGTCTCACAGTGTCTTGGCCCACTTTAGGAACGAGCATAAAACTTGACGATAGGACTGCCGAAATCGTTGTCCTAGACCAAATGAGCCAACGCCTGGCTAAACCTAATACTTCCGACCCATTCGAGGGTGAAGAGCTATAGTTAGGCTAAATTTTACTATAAATAGTAAAAACATAAGTAAATTGAATTTTTAACCACTAATCGGAAGAAATCTTGCGAAATAACTAGGTTCATTGGATAGTCCAGCTTTTCCTACCCCAAATTCATATATGGCATGTCCATGGGGGCATTATTCGCACCCGGGAAGCCAAAAATCAAGTGGCCCCCGGCCCCCGCCCGACCCGCGTGGCCCCTGCCTGAGGGTGCCCGCGTGGCCCCCGCCCGGGTCGATGTTGGGTGGCCCCATTTTGCAATTTAAACATGTGTGGGGCCCACTTTATTGCAATTTTAAGACCCTACCACCTCATTTCTCTCCCTTCACCACACTTCATTCCACTCAAACCTTAGAGAAACCCTCTTTCCCTCCAAATCTCAAACCCACTCTCAAGAAAAACCCACCTCTCAATCACTCCATCTCTCCCAAACCATCCCCAAAGCCCACATATCCAACAAATCCCTCTTCTCCTTTCCCTTCACACTAACCCTTCCCTTTTTCATCTCACTCCATTTCCAAAAACCCATCCTCAAAACCCATCCTCAAATTCATTCTCAACCCCTTTCCAAAATACATTTCTAAATCCCATTCTCAAAACCCATTTCCGAAACCCATTCCTAAAGCTCATTCTCAAACCCATTCTCAAAACCCTTCTAAAAATCCTCACATCCAATTCACTTTTAGCCAAGGGAGATGGCCTTCCTTGTAACTATCACCTCATTCTTTTCCATCCCGGTAGTCCTCTCCCTTATGGGGAAGAAAAGACCAGCTCCCGAGGAGGCGGGACTGAGCTGAGAAAGACGGAGCAAGAAGGTGGCTGATCCAAAAGGGAAATCAAGCTCGGAAGTCAGATCCAAGAGAAGAAACGATTCCCAAAGGGAGCTTGCAACACGAGCTGACGAAACGCCCGTTGAAGATTTGAGAAATTTTCGCGTGTGCCAGGTCACCTTTAAGGCCTCTGTGGAGGAACATTTGTTAGGTAATTACTCTCTACTTAATCAACTTATAGAAAAGGGATGGGGTCCCATGTTTTACGGAGGTGCACGGGCCGATGAGGGGCAAGCTAGGACGTTCTACACTCGAATTAGGAACCCTCAATTCACGCCCCTATGATTTAATATTATAGTACATGGCAAGAACATCTACTTTGGAGTCGAGGAGTTTTTTGAAATATTAGGAGTACCATTGGGGGAAGTGCAAATTGACGAAAGGAATTTAGAATTGGGTCGACACCGCGATGAATGGACTCGCTTCTTATGGGGTCGAGCGACTCAATGGACGCGGGATGTCAACCTGTACGTGACAGCCTTGGCCCCCAAATACCAGTTACTTCACCGCATTGCTACCTACAATCTGTACCTGAGGTTGAAAAATCGCACCGAGTGCACCCGCTATATGGTGGAATTCTTATATCAAGTGGGTCATGGAGCAGACGTGTGCACCCCTAGCATGGTACTTCGCCAAATCGTGAAGGCCGCTAAGGTGACACGGAAGGACATAGTCCTTCCATTTGGCTGCCTAGTCTGCCATATGGCCTACCAGTATGGGATGAGCGGATCAAATGGGAATCCCGTACCGACAGAAGTCTTGGGTGACAAGATGTTAAATCTTATGGGAATGGGCCCCAAACAGCGACAGGGCCACATCGAGGAGTTTGGGGATGCTGACGAAGTAGAAGAGGAAGGCAATGGAAGTGATGAGGATGAGGAAGAAGCTGAAGATGCTGAAGAGGCTGAAGGAGTGGAGGAGGTCGATGACTGCTCGTCGTTCCAAACATACGCGAGCGCTTAGATATGCTTGACGCTAAGATAGCTAGGATCGGGGAGAACCAAGCTAGGCACCAAGCAAAGCAGGAGAAATGGAACAAGAAAATATATTGAGCCATAAAGACTTTGATTTGTTGCAGTAAAGGGGAGCCCTGTCCTCATCCGACCCAGAAGAATAGTAGTTTAACTCTACTGATAATTGGTAGTTTGTTTTGAGTCAATTAGAATTACTTCCATGTATTAAAGGATAGTTAGAACTTTTGCTTTGATGAGGCTGTATTTTCCTTATGTTTGGAGTATCTAGTGACACATGTAATCCATGCTGTAGGATGTAATTGGCCATGCAAATGACATTTTGAATTTAATATGAATGTTTGGATTGCCTTGAAATTTTCTTGTTGCCTTGTGAATGCTTTGTATGCATAGTTGTTTATACTCATGAATAGAACCTATAGGCCTTGTATATTTATCTATGACCTTTGCATGGACGATGTTCTAGTGTTTAACCCTCTAAGGAACGTCTTTCCAGGAAATGTGTTCTCGAGGTGAGGGTCTATTTGTCCGCCTACCTTACGGCGGCCTGGTCGAGAGGGATCACTTAACTCCCGATGATTAATAAGGCCACTAAAGGGCGACCGGTTCCCACAACACGGGTAGTACTACCCAAGAAGTGGCCCTGGAAGTGCCGCCAACTCAGGCCACGGCATCCGCACCTCCGACAACCCCGACTATAGACCAGATGGGACAGATGTTACTCCTTATATAGCAACAACAACAAATGTTGGCCACTATGATGGGAACCATGGCCCACAACATGGGTGTGCAACTACTAGAGCAACCTGTCATGGCCACAAATGCAGCCAACACAAGCAACCTATTTAAGTGGTTTCAGAGATTTAGGCCGCTTACTTTCGCTGACACTCACCACCTTGAGGGAGCCGTACATTGGCTAAATCAGGTCACTAAGTTGCTTAGACCTCTCCATTGCTCTGAAGCTGAGAGTGTCGAGTTGATCTCCTACCTCTTTGAGAAAGAGGCCGATGTATGTGGGAAAGTGTACTTAGAACCACCCCTATAGGCTATGTATGGACGTGGGAAGCGTTTGAGACCCGCTTCTACTAGAAATACTTCCTATAAACATACCGCAACAAATGAGAGAACGAGTTTCTTCGCCTCCAACAGGGAGGGATGTCTGTAGCACAGTACGAGAACCGGTTCGCCAAACCGTCATGCTACGCTCCTCGGATTGTGGCCGATGAGCAGACTAAGATGCAGCATTTTACTGAGGGTCTAAGGAGCAGTATCCGCTCCAAAATATGCTGCGTAAATATCGGGACCTATGCTGAATTAGTAAAGATGTCCCTTTAGTCGGAACAAGATGAAGAACGAGTCGCTCGAACTTGACTACAGTTGGGCTCGCGGAATAGGATGGAAGGGCAGTCCTCAACCTTCACCAGAAAAAGGTCGCGCCTGAGCTCTCCTCTTAGGCCTGCATCCCATCCAGCTCCTTTTGTGCGGTGAAACCGCATGTGCGATTACTGCAAAAGGGTAGGCCACTCAAAGTCGTTTTGTTTTTCGAGAATGAGAGACCGCGACTTCATGCCCCCTCAACGTATCAATAGGCCCCCACAACAAGCCATGCAGATTCCACCTCTAAGGGCAATAGGACTAGATCATCAATTCCGCCGCTCTCTTGCACCTCAAGTTAGGCCGCAACAACGGCTTATGCAGCGACCGAATCTTCCACAGTAAGCTCGAGTTCACGCATTAGCGGAAGAGGGCCAAGATGTAGTCACCCCTACTCCTACGGCCTTAAGTGACAACCCATATACAAGGTACTCTCATATTCCTCTTGGTGGACACTGGGTTCACTACTTCCCTCATATCTCATACAACCGTCAAGCATCTAGGGCTACGCCTCACTCTCATCGTAAGAGTGAAAATCATTACCGCCGCCGGGACCTTCTCAGAAGCGACGAGGATATGTCGTGACTGCCCCATAGATTTGGGAAACAAAGTAGTAGTCGTGGACCTGATAGCGACAAAAATTTTCTATTATGACGTTATCCTAGACATGGACTAGTTAACTGTGACAAAGGCAGAAATCGACTGTGACACCCTATCGGCGAAGATATATGAGGGTGAAGGCACCTTGTAACACCCCGTACTTTTCAGTACTTAGGTGTTATCATATAACCAAGCTTAGTATAAATACAAACCTAGCTAAAGCAAACACTCATGTTCATTGTAGTCTAAATCTGACTGTCGGAAGCAATCTTCATCTATGGTTAAACCATCTATTGTAGACCATGGAATGTCTTGATCATTCTCGTGATCGTAAATGAACACCCACTAGCCTCAGAGAACGTTTTAAGGTTAATATGGATCATCTAATCCACTGTCCAGTAGTCTATGATGTCTGGCCAGGCGAAATCCCCACTCAAATGTGCTGGATTGGCCATTCAATTCTAGATTAACTATTAGACTCTGTATGATTGCCCTTAGAACCCTATATCATCAAGTAATTAGTTGTGTGAAATTATTTGAGGCCATTAATCGACAATTTACAATGAGTCAGCCGTTGGACCTTAAAGTCGTCCATTAAACCTTAAGAGTAGCTGTTGGTTTAGATCACGAACCTATTCAACTATGAGTTTGGCCATCTAATCTTCTATTATGGGCCATAGGGCGTCCTGATCACTCGAACAAGTTCCTAGGACCGTTAACGATTGAAGATCTAACCATTGAATCATTTGAATCATTAGGATGTCGAGAACTGATGAGTGGACGTTCACTTACAAATCCTTCTTATCAAAGCCCTATAGGGGCTGAGTGAGTAAATGGATGGTGCTGATCAGGATGAGATCCATGTAAACAACTTAGAGGAAGATGATAATAATAATATTAATAATTTAAAAAATAATAATAATAAATGATGTTAAAAACACTATAAAAAGTGTATTTAATATCATAACCGTGTATATTAAACATCTGATCCATAATCTAGCCATTAAATCCTAGTTAAGTTTAAGTGGTCCTGTGGAGCCTTGTACCGTTGATGACAAGTTTAGAGGTAATCTGACCATTGAATTAAGGAAACACCCACAAATACGATCTGAATCAAGTCGTGGGGCCCACCTGAACTTTGGATCTGCCTGGTTTTTGGTCAGGAGACCTAATAAGAGCCTCCAAGGGGAATGGATGGTGTGGATTTATCATAAACATCATGATGGACCCCACCTCACAATGCGAGTGCACAACAGGGATGTGCACTCGCCGTGGCAGCCCAGTCAAAGCGAGCTGACCCGCGTTTTCCATAAATGGAGGGATCTCTCGCTCTCTTTGGTTTGCATTAGAGGATGGATGGGCGTCCTTTTCCTTAAGATGTGGCCCACCAGGTGTGGTCACGCGCATGATCCAAATCGTCCATCGTGTGCATGACTTAGACCCGACCAGAACCATGTCACTCGTGGAGGTCGTGCACACGTGCTTTGCACAACAACCGACATAAACAGGCCCTACAAAACCATGTTTCCAAAAATAAAAACTGTTTCCGTGTGCCACGCGGCAATCTGCGTGAGCTCCATCTCCTTCAATCCCAACCTTCCATTCGATGAGATCTCAGCCACCCAACCCACGGTTTAGGGCTCTCTCCCATAGCCAAGAGAAAACAACGGCCGGTTTGCAAATACCGGCCGTGCCTTGAGGTGGTTTTTAGTGGATCAGATCCTAGTTACTCATCCTCCATCTGAGGGTCGTGAAGGAGCCAGGGTGCTATAAAAACGGAAAGGAAACGCCCTACCACCCCCTTCTCGCAGCAACCCAAGAGAAAACCGGCCGTCACCTTCCATCTCCAAACCCACCAACTAAACCCTTTCTAAGCTTCAATTTCTCCATCCCAGAAGCTCCCTACCAGTAATCCAAAGCCTCCACTAGAATCAGATACGAAGAAAACCCCTCCGCCTGCAATCTGTCATGATCGTCCGACCTTCTTCCACGACCATGCTTCACCAAACTGGGCCGACTCAGGGGTGAGTTGGGGTGGTCAGTGGCCCGGTTATGGAAAATACAAAAAGAAGAAAGAAAGAAGAAGAAAGAAGAGGAGATGGGAGAATGTGGCTGTTGCACCACACCTACGGCTATCATGTCGCACTAACTAACCCGACCGAGTTTGGATTGGGTCAGTGTTCTCACTGACAGAGATGTAGAAATGGAAAGAAGGAAAAGAGAAGAATGAATAAGAAAAGAGGAGAGTAAGAGGGGAAGGAAGAAAAGAGAAAAAAAAGAGGGAGAGGAAGAGAAGTGGAGAGGGGAGTCGGGGTGGTAAGACTGCACCCTGTTACTACCATCGAGTTGCTGATGCAGTCGAGTCGCTGACTGAGTGGAACTCGGTCCAGGTATGGCTGGAACCTCTGGGTAGAGGGAAAGAGAAATCGGGGAGAGAGAGGGGGAGAGTGTGAGTAAGGTTGTGCAGCTGGTGAGTCAACTCGACTCACCTGCGTTGGGTCTCGCCAGCCGCCTTGCTGGAGTTTTCTAATTAAAACAGAAATAAGAGAAAGAAAAGGAAGGGGGAAGAAAGGAAAGAGAGAAAAGAAAGGGGAGAAAGAAAAGCGAAAGAAGGAAGATGAGTGGTTGGTTGACCCGAGTCAACTCGGTTTGGGATCGAGTTAGATGGGCCGAGTCAAGCGTGGGTCCTCAGTTTCATACTCAAGGCAATGGAGGAAGCATTGTGCTCATTTAGTGAGAGGAACTTGCTCGGGACAGGAGGAGAATCAACTCACTCGACTCTAACCGAGTCGACTCGCCGTCGAGTCGGCTTACATGGGTCAGTCTTCTCTCCCAATGTAAATTGTTTGATTTACTATTATCATTGGTGTTATTATAACATTGCAGTTATTAAATGTGATTAGCTAGTAGAAGGCTATTTGTGCTAGTACTAGTTACTATAAAACTACAACTGTTGGGTGTTAGATATTAGTATTTATTCCTAAATATTACCATTGATAATAGATCACACTATGTATTACCATTTTTACCACTATTTTATGAGGATTGATAACATTAGATATGGTTAGCCATTGGTAAATTATTTGTGCTCAACCTAGTTATCATAAACAAATTTTAGTTATTACATAGTGGAATTTCACTTAACTCTCTTAAGCATTGCACCCAATGGTAGATCATGGTATTTATTATCATAACTAAATCCATTATTGATAGCTATTATTATTATTTTTATCATTAGAAAATACTTTTCATCTTTCTTATGGGATTAGAATAATCCTTGTTAATATGATTATAAGTATAAATCCTTATTATATTATTATTAGCAAAAGAACTTATTATTATTACTTACATTATTAGTCATTATAAGAACATTAGATATTACATATATATTTAAATGTAAACTTATGAATTATCATTTGATGGATTAATACTCCTATTGCGAGTATTATTCGATCCATTGTACGATAATAATATTATTAATAACTTAGGATTCAAACCCTAGAACCTAAGCATCAAACTAAACTTTAAGATAAAACATTAACCCTACAACAAAACCCTAAAGATAAATAACTAAAACCCTTAGGCTATTATCTTAAACCCTAGGTAGTGTGTAGAACTTGGATCTAATTGTATAAGTTCTTGATTTGTGGTAGGATACAATTTTAAGGGCGCAAGCACTTAGCGACACTAGAAGGTGATTCAAAGTATAAGGTGATCATTCTTCCCCTTGAGCTTTCCATCTTCCCATTAGCTTAAGTTATACTTTGTATTTCAATTTATAATTGATATCTCCCTTTTATAATCAAATGTGTTAGCTGGTCGAAATTGAATTGCTATATTACATGATTAATGTTCATCCTGTATATTTGTTCAGGCTTGTGGATTATTTGTGGATTGCTTATGGAATTTAAACTGGTACATTAGTGGGGAAACCCTCATTTATAAATGTACACCCATACTTGGGATGTAACTCGATTGACGGTGATTATAATGGACCTTCGATCTAGTGGTTATTGAATGGTGGTCTAGATGGATCATTGATGTGGGCCTACCATACAGGGTTATTATGTCTAATGGTTTTTAAGGATGGTCTTTATCGTATGGTTTTGATATTGGCCCTATGTGACATATTTTGATACTTGCCCTACGTGGTTTTGTTTTGGTACTTGCCCTAGATGGGTTCGATGTTTTATATAGTGCAACCATGCGATGGTAAGCCCCATATACTATAATTTGATTGGCCATTAGTCGATGGATTTTCATTAAACATCATAAGATGGTAGTCTCATGGGCCGGGGATAGTGGTCATGAGACACTATGCCTGAGCCGTTAGCCTATGCTGGGCCGTGAGCTCCCCATAGTGACCGTGAGATTATTTAAATTGGCTGGTTTTAATTGGACTAATAACAGGTCGACTAATCATGCATGCATAGCACAGACTAGTATCTATTACTGTCGTACGTGACATACGGATTCACCTGACTGGATGTTTTACCTGGGGCACAGACCATAATCTATTACTGTCGTACGTGACATACGGATTCGCCTGACTGGATGTTTTACCTGGGGCACAGACCATAATCTATTGTTATCGTATGTATTTGCCTGTATGGATGTTTTACCCGGGGCACAAACAGTCTAGCTGTTTTTCCCGGGTCGATGATTGCATGGGTGACAAGCCCAATGTTCGTCTGGATGTTTTATCTGGGACAATGATTGCATTCATGTATCCATGCATATAATAAGACTACATTTACTCTGTTTTAGCTGCCTAGATGTTTTATACTATTTCTTACCTAATGTGGCGGTGTGTAATCTTGAGGGGAATTCACAGTGAGTTGGCCACTCATCCATCAAATATACAACCGTACAGGTCACACAGGTGGCTAAATTGATTTTCAGGTTCAAACTGATGAGGAGTAAAGTACCACTATGAAGATGTATGATTGTATTGTCAAGAGTTGCTACATGGTTTTACATTTACAGATTTGTTACAATTTGCTTTGTTTACATGTAATATCATTTTACTTCGTAATTGTAAGTTTAGGACATTGGTTTGTGTAAGTCATTATGGGCAACTTCTTGTACATCCTAAACATAAATAAAAATTTTCATTATGTATGATTTATCCATTCTACGCTCATCTGCTTACTCTAATAATTGAAAAAAATATACTCGAGTTTGACCATCCTTTAAGGTTAACACTCAGGTTTTTGGGAAACGAGTCATATACTCGGGTCCTGAAAAGTTGGGGCGTTACACACCTCCTTTACATTTTCAGTCCTGGTTAGCCACTGTAAACACCCCACCAGGCTAGTATCTTGAGAAAGTTAAGACAATCTGGGAACCATGATCATATCCCAAACCAAACCCTAATCCCAACTTAAACCTAACCCTAATCCAAACCCTAGCCTTAACCTTAAACCCAGCCTAAACCCTAAACCTAGCCTAACCCTAGCTTAAACCCTAATCCAAACCCTAAACCATCACCCAAGCCAAAAATTAACTTTTATATGGAATTACCCCTCTAGTTCACCCTATTTACCATCCTACCAAGCCAAAAGTCAACTTTCATATGAAATTATAGAGGTGGGCATCGGACCGAGTCGGATCGGATTCGGCCCAACCCGACCAGATTTGAAATTTGTAGAACCTGATCCGTACTCGTTCCGATCCGGGACTGAGTTTGGATCATCTAATTCGAACAGATTCGAACGTTTGTTGACCTGAATCGATCCGGGTCCGACCCGGTCAAGAAAACCGAGTCGGATCAGATTGGGGAAAGCTTGAATCGTTCGTTTTTTCCAACGACATTAAAATCATTATATCAGTGTTCCGTATGGTGTGATCTACTTGATTATTGAATTCACTTAAAATTTAGTATCAACTCCTTAAATGATCTGAAAAAACTGATGGACGGTGTAGATAAACCAAAAAAATTCACGATGGGCCCACATAGTTTACCCAGTTGAATAAAAACTATTGCTGTGTAGCTTCTTGAAGAAGCTTCACACCGGTGACATAGCTTCTTAGAGAAGCTTTATAAATGCTATTTAATGCTATTTGTAGCTAGCACCAGCTAGCCTATGAAATTGGTCCGTGTAGTATACTCTTATCGTGCCGAGTAAACTAGGTTGGGCCCACTGCGAATGCATGTGGTTTATCCACGCCGTCCATTCGTTTTTCTAGATCATTTTATGGGTTCAATCCAAAATTGATGTATACACAAAGTTTAAGTGGGCCATACCACTAGAAAAAGTGAAACTATTGATTTCAACCGTTGAAAATTTTTTAAGGCCCCTCGTATGTTTATTTGTCATCCAACCTGTTCATAAGATGAGAAGGACATGGATGAATGAAAAACACAAATATCAGCTTGATCTAAAACCTCTTTTGTCCCCAAGAATTTTTCAACGGTAGATTTTCAATTCACACAGTTTCCAGTGGTGTGGTCCATTTGAGGTTTGGATATAATCCATTGTTGGTATAGAGATCTAAAATTATGTGTTAAAAGAAATGGACGGAATGGATGCAACGCACGAGTGACACAGTGGCCCATGGAGTTTACTCAGTACGCTTACCGTACTGAGTTACCTAGTACGCAGTCTGCTTCCCTACTCCCTAGCCTATTGGCTACGTGCTGTGCGAAGACAGCACTGACGCTCCTCGATCTCCGAGCTGTGAGAACGGTTCAAAGGAGATCAATGTTACATCTTATGTGGGCCCCACAGTGATGTATTTATTATATCTACACCGTTCATCTATTTTTAGAGATGATTTTAGAGCATTATCCAAAAAATGAATCATATCCAAAGATCATCTGAACCACACCATAAATAGCAATAGAGATAATGATTTTCACCGTTAAAAAATTTGTAGGGCCCACTATAACGTTTATTTTACATCCAATCTGTTTATAAGGTCACAAGTAACTGAATGAATAGGAAAAATAAATTTCATAAGATCTTAAGTACCAAATGAAGAGGAAAAACAAAATTTGATCCAAAATTTAATGTGACCCTAGAAAGGGTTTCAATGGCAGACGTTGAATCACCTACTAATTTTTGAAGTGTGGTCTAGTTGAAGGTTAGATCTGTCTTATTTTTTGTCTGAAGCCTTAAAATAAGCTGACCAAATGGATGGACGGTTTGGATATAATACATACCTCGTGATCAGACCCGTTACACCGGCCGATCCAATCAATCTACTTCCGTCAACTTCGGGTATGACCGTCAACCTGCTACGAGTACGACTCTCTCTCTTTCGAATTAAACTATACACCACTTCTCTGTATATATTCTTCTCCAACAGAGAAATACCATGAAGCTACAAAACCCAACAGCAAAAAAAAAGAATTTGATCTATCAAAGAATATTTAATTAGCCTTCTTCTTACTTTTTTTCTTCAACAGAGACAGAGAGGCAAATATAAAGAGAAATAGATAGATATAGAGATAGAGTTGGGCGGGACTTTTTGGCGCCGAACGAAAAGCCTAGGCGATGAAATTTTTGTTTAGATATATATTTACATCCGGGTCGGGTTGGGTCGGGTCGGGTCGGACCATTTCGGTTCGAGTTTTCGGATCGGTTCTGTCCGGATACACCTCTATCCGAACCTGACCCGAAAATGATCGGATCTGGATTGGCAAACTCGATCAGGGCCGATCTAGGCCGTCGGTTCTGTTCGGAACGGTACCGAGTCGGGTCGGATCGGGTCGGATCCACCGGATCGGGTCCAATATGCCCACCTCTATGAAATTACCTCTATAGTTCATCCTATTTACAATCCTACCAAGCAAAAGTGAACTTTCATATGAATTTTTCCCTGTAAGTCACCTTATTTACCATTTTTACCAACCTCACCAACCACCAAGAGCCAATGAGAGCATGCCACTTGGCATTCTTCTCCCCTCAACCAATCACAAGTTGTCATGTCAACTTTTACCCCTTACCTACCTACCACTTACAACAATGCCATTAGAGAAGGCTATAAATAGCACTCTCCCCCTTCACATTTCACACACAACTAAGAAAGCCTAAAATCCATGTAAGGGAGAGGGAGAGAGAGAGGAAGAGAGTGAGGGTGAGGAGGTGCTCCTAAGCCTTCAAGTTCAGATTTTTTAGCACCCTCTTAGCCTCATCCCGACCTTCCTAACCTACAAGTCTAGCCCAGATTGATCATGGTGCAACCCATGTCTTAGCCTATTCAAGTTCAAGCCAAAGATCTTTTCATATGCAAGCATTCATCATGACATATATTCCTTTCTCAACCCCCACTGCTTCTCTAGATCTCTAGTGAATGTATGCTCTGTGACTTGCTGCACATCAGATCCTGTCACATAAGAATTTCCTAGTGATCTAGTCCACTTTTCTTTATCTTTTTTTGCATAAGCATCATCACATCTGCCTTTTAGACACATTGTTGAACGTATGCTCTGTGGCTCGCCGAAATCTTGGATGTTGCCGCATCAAAAATCTGTATGTGCCCATTCCTAATCCGACCATATCATTCATCCCTTGAGATTTCTTACCACACTAAGTAGAGACCGTACATTTGTATGGGCAGAGAGGGTGCCTAACACCTTCCTTCTTTATAACCGAGGTCCCTTACCTAGAATCTCAGATCATAGATCAGGAGTCACTAAGAGAATCTTCGGATTTCTCCAACCTTACATATTCCGCAGTTTCTAGTCGACTACGGAATTTTAAGATTAATTGGCTAGTAGCGACTTTAATATTCACAAATCAGCCTAATCACCCCCACCACCAAAATATAACATTTAAACTAGCGTGGGCGCCGATTTTCAGTGTATACAAAATGACGACTCCACTGGGGATATGCTAGAGCACACTAGCTGAGACCTGACTCGAAAATGTGTGGTATTCCAATTTTAAGGGACATTCATCACTGCATTCACAAAAATAAAAAAACATCTTTGGCTTACACTTGTTTGGGCTTCAATCCTAGCCACGACCACTCAATCCCATGCAGCTATGGCTACCCATGAAGAAGAGCTGCCAGCTCTACCAGCTCCTGAAGCATCAGCATCAGCATCGATACCGACGCTGGCGCTGACACCTCCAGCAACTCCAACAGATTTACCAGCTACTATAGCGATAAATGAGATGGCCCAAAATTTCAAAACATTGCAGGAGCTATTACTTCGCCTGGTACCAGGTGTCATACCAAACATAAAGGCAACACAGCCCAGTGTGCAAAATAGCTCAATCCAACAAACTCCTCTTACTTTCTCCCTCATTCCTCCAGTAAATCATGTTCTCCCTCTTCATGCAAAATCAGCCCAACATACAAACTGGAGCAACCCTCCCGCACATCTTCCTCCTAATAGGAGATCTAATCAATTCTAAAGGGAAAAACCCCTCTCGACCGGTCCCTCCGAAATTAAAGAGCTCCGAGAGCAATTGCAGGATATGCAGAGGAAGCTACGAAAGCAGCAGGGGGTGGATCTCCCATCCACCAAGTTCAGGGATTTTCGTCCCTTCCCTAATGCAATGGTACCTCAAAACTTTAAGGTACCAAAATTCAATAGGTATGATGGTACGGGATGTCCTATGGACCATTTAAGAGCATTCTGTGGAGAGCTTAATACTATGGTAGGTAATGACGGAGCATTGATCCGTTTGTTTCAAAAATCCTTGAAAGGTGATGTGTTGGATTGGTACACATCATTAAACTACCATCGAATTAAAACTTGGAAACAACTTTCCTAAGCTTTCATTGATCGTTTTGTGTACAATCTTAATGTAGCACCCAAAAAGGCAGATTTTGCTACCTTAAGGCAGAGGAATGATGAGTCATTGTCAGCTTACGTTGGACGGTGACGAGCAATGGCCGCTAGAATGAAAACACCCATTCATGACGAGGAGCAAATCTACATGATCATCCACTCAGCAAACCCGAGTATCTCTAGATACCTCATCTCGTATCTATTTGCCAACTTTACCCAACTCATCCGTGCCAGGGAACAAGTCAAAGCTGGAATAAGGTTTGGGACAATATCTCCTGGGTGGCCTCATTGGGCCTCCCCAGTACAACGATAGTGGAAGGAAGGCTTACTAGATACGAGAATGGTAATAGAAGTATTAATTCCTGACCTCCATCCAACAGAATAAGACAATCTTGGTGCCTCTACTCAAGGTGCTCAATTGGCTCATCAAGAGGGATAAGGGCAACAACAACAGCAAAGGGAGATTCCTCAGTACCTCAATCATGGTCAGCAGATGATGATGACCTGGGAACCTAGGCAGTTTACACTGATAGCCTAAACTTACAGCGAGATACTAGTCATGCTAGTCCAAAGGCAAATACTTACTCCGCTACTGCCTAGGTCCCCACCAAACCCTCTACCGCCAAACTATAATGAGAATGAGTACTGTGCATACCACCAATCCCGAGGCCACACAACGGACCATTGTTTCACCTTGAAACATGTGGTCCAAGATCTGATTGATAACCAAAGGATTGTGGTTACCTCTCCTACTTTGCCACCACCAGCTACATCCTCTAAAATTCCCTACCACCGTATCAAGTATGCCCCAGCTCATCAGGAACCCCTACCAACAATATCATTCAGGGAGAATCACCTTGCCATCCAGTTCAATCTGTTCATGCAATCGCCACCAACTCAACACCAATACTTCCAAATATGCAAGAGGCACACCCAACCAGTCCAATCTCTTCATCCTTAAGTATGCAAGGGGCATCTCCAGTCAGTCCAATCTCCATGCCTTTAGAGCCACCCCCAATCAATCCAATCCATACATCCTCTGTCTCGCAAGGGGCATCATTTGCCTATCTGACCCTTGCTCCAACTGTCACGCTCTAAGAAAATGCCCCTTCCTCGATCAACATACCACATGCTCTAATAAAATCAGGGCCCAACTTCAATCATGCAGTGACTTTCCACGAAGGACATTCTGCTACTCAAAGGAATTTGCCTAGCTCTATTCAGTCTTTAATCATTCAAGAGAAGAGTCTAGGGCGAGTGGTTCCCACCTGTAGGAGAAAGGTCGAGGAAGAGATTAACGTCGAGATCTGGTTAGCCCCAAAGCATCAACCATCACTTTTCAGGTCTTTGACATCATAGCTTCATTTCATCTCCTCCCTAATCGGTCTTGGATCCATAGAGTCAAGGCTCTCTCCTCGACTCTTCACCAAAAGGCCAAGTACATGTTCAGAGACAAGGCACTCGCCATTCTGGATGATCCCGAACAAACCTTTCTGATAAAAACAGTCAACCGTCAAGAGCTAGATATCCTAATCATAGATATACTATGCTCCGATGAGGATATCCCATACCATAGTCTCGAATTCGAGACTGTAAATTGCATGCCTCTTGTATGTCCCATTGGATCAAACTATGTTTTCCCTTCAGTGGAGCACCAACATTTTTATTATCAGCCCAAATATCAAGAAAATACAAACATGAAAGGACTGGAACATCTGCCTCCTATGGGTGAGGTAGCAAAGCACAAATGTATCAAAGGAGGGCAAGATCGGCAAGAAGAGGATGATCCCTTCATCCACACTTCAATCAAATCCATAAGAGAAGGGATCATTTTATCCGGTTGGCAGGCCGAGATCCACCAGGAAGGATCAAATGAGCGGAATGAGATTAACTGAGCTGCTTGAAAATGACTTGGGCAAGGGGTAAGAATTGCCCCTGATTGATTGGACCACAGTCCAGATCCCACTAGATTTAGAAAAATCCAAAGAGTCACAATATATCGGGGATGAACTGAGAAAAGTGACATCTAACACCAACTCAGAGCCCAACCAAACTCATCACAACTTTTGGCCACAACAATGAGGGCCCATTTACTGATCCGTTTGGCCCTACCTTCTAAGGGGAAGGAGTGCAGGGCAATAACTGGTTCGCAGTCCCCAAGATGGCACAATAAAAGAAAGTAATGTTTGGCTCCTCGACCCGAATCAGGCAATCCCTGGTTCACGTCACTGTCTTTCACAAAAAAAAAACAAAAAATTTCAAAAGAGCCATAAACATCAGATATTTTCAAAATGCCAAAAAAAAAAAAAATCAGACACTTGTCAAAATCCAAAAAAAAAAAAAAAAATCAAAAAATTCCCAAAAGCCAAAAGCATTAGATATTTTTGAAATACCCAAAAAAATCCAAATACTTGTCAAAATGCCAAAAAATCATATATTTGTCAAAATCCAAAAACAATAAAGATTTCTCAAAACACAAAAATAATAGAAAATCTTTCAAAACTCACAAGCAATAATGTGCTAAATGTGTCTGTTGCAACACCCAAGTTTAAAGTCGACTCACATGATTTTGATCTAAAGTTAGACTTCAAACTCATGGATTTGGACGAAGCCCAGGATGGGAAAAATGATGATCTGACTCTCGAGCTAGAGGATTCCCTCCGAAAGTTCGAGGCAAAGGCCAATGTCGTCATGGATGATTTTGAAATTGTGAACTTGGGATCCCTTGAGCTCCCTAGAACAGTACGCATCAAGAGATCCTCGCCTCCTAAATGCAAGTAGACAATGACAGAATTCCTGAGACCCAGGGCTATCTAACTTTGGGTTCTCCTATGAAGCCTTACCCAAATCGAATGAAGAGTTAGTCATATACCATCTGCTATGAAGCCTGAAGTCAAGCCCATCAAGTAAAGCTGTCAAGATCATGCCTGAAGTCTACGATGGAGTCCTACTGATGAACGATGAAGATAAGTTATTGCAGCATGCCAGGAAGTGCTTCAAGTATTCAAAGCTTGCATAACGGATCCATGTGCATGCTTCGAGTCTTTATAACCTAACAACACTCTAGCCCTTCTTCATTATGGGTTGTTGACATCATTGGAAGAATGTACCTAAAGGCACCTAATGGTCATGAGTACATTCTTTTGAAAGACAAAAGTGAGCGCCGACAACATCCTACATCATCGATACGAACGAAAAAGAGAAGTCAAGGAAAATGATCGGTGGTAATCTCGATACAACCAACTACATCTTGCAGACATAAAACGCATGACGATCGCTAGGATTAATACAAGAAAGTCTGAAAGAAAGGTTAGCAACTTGGTAATCATGCACATCTTATCATTGCATCCAGGGGGCAACTCCAGGCCATCCTGAGACGATCTGCTGATCATCCGCGAGGTTCATCCGGGAGGTGCCCTTCGTCTCACCATCATTAGGGGCAAAGATCTTCCAGAGCCTATCAACGCCGACAACATGAGTAATCCTACCTGACTATGTCAACAACCACAATCGTAAAACCAAAGTCAAACGACAAGAGATTAGCATACTGAGATACATTCCATCATCATTCCTTCCTTCCAATAACTGTCCCAAAAAAAATAAAGGGTTCGAAAAAAAAGGTTTAAAAAATGGACGAATAAAGCACGCAGTCCAAAAAAAAGAAGAAGAAGAAGAAGAAGAAAAAGAAAAGAAAAGAAGAGTCGAACCCAATAAGTGAAAACACAAGTCACCAACCCATTTCCCCTTAGGATAGTTTAACCCAATGTTAACAGCTTCACGATCGTGATTGAAGACAAAGTCAGGCAGCTCACCAGTCGCCGACAATGAATGGAGTCTAGCCTCTCACCTCTGTACAAGAAAAAGAGAAATCAAAAGAAAAGTAACGTGCCTAAGAAAAACCAAGGGTAAAAAGAGCACGGTTGTCAAGGGACAGGTAAGAGCAAAAACTCGGGACATGATGAAAATTCGAAAAGACGACATGGGCAAAAATGACGAGAAAGCCGGTCGTGGTGAAAACCTGAAAAGGCGGTACGGGCAAAAATGGCTAGAAAATAAAAAAAAAGGAAAATAAAAAGTGCAGGAACAGGAGAATCCAAGGCAACAAGCAAAGTGAAGAAGCACAAGGAAAAGATAAGTCCCGGATCAGAATTCTGTCAGACTCTACCCAAATCCAAGGGGCATGATCCTAGTATGCGCTACACTCAGGGAATCGAGATCCTTAGTAAACAAATACCGGATTCGACGTGGGCTAAGTTCAATATTCTGATTCCACCATCCAAGCACAAGCTCAAACGCAAGCAAACACTGACAAATTTGGCATAAAAAATTCCTTTAAAACATCTTTTTTACAAGTACATTATTATCCTTCCTTTACAAGAACAAAAATAAAACCATACATGCATATACAGGACAAGTAGCTAATAAAGTCGGGGATCCTCAAAGTCAAAGTCAAAGCCCTAGATGCCTACATTTCAAAGCCCACAAGGCCCACGAGTTCAAAGCCCATAAGGCCCACATTTCAAAGCTCATAGGGCTCACAAGTTCAAAGCCCCAGAGGCCCACATTTTAAAACCTACGAGGCCCACATTTCAAAGCCACAGAGGTCCACATCTCAAAGCCCATAAGGCCCACATTTCAATGCCCCAGAGGCCCACATTTCAAAGCCCAAGAGGCCCACATTTCGAAGCTCACAAGGCCCACAAGTTCAAAGCCCCAAAGGCCCACATTTTAAAAGCCACATGGCCCACAAGTTCAAAGCCCCAAAGTCCCACATTTCAAAGCCCACAATGCCCACAAGCTCAAAGCTCCAAAGGCCCACATTTCAAAGCTCACAAGGCCCACAAGTTCAAAGCCCCAGAGGCCCACAAGTTCAAAGTCCACAAGGCCCACATGTCAAAAGCCCACCAAGCCCATTGTTCAAAGGCCCATGGTTCAAAGCCCATGTTTTCAAGCCCATTTCCTAAGCCCACATATCCAAAGCAAGGCCCACTACACAAACCCAATTTCAAGGCCCATGGTCCTACGCCCACATATCCAAATCAGCCCCATGTTCCCCAATTGCCCCATTAATTCATTAGTGGAGACCATTTGGCTATTCAATCTAGATCACTGCACAATAAAAATCAAATAACGACGCCGTCCCGCAAGATCGGACGGATCTTTCAAAAATCTAAAAATATTTCAAACCGTTAGCCCCGCCAGTTCATCAGTGGAGGCAACGCGACTGTTTACTTAACTTGTACAACAAAAAACGGACAACGACGCCCTCCCGCGAGATCGGACCGGTGTTTCAAAAATCTCAAAAATATCTAAAATAAAAATTGTTAGCCCCACCAACTCATTAGTGGAGGCAACGCGACTGTTTACTTAACTTGTGCAAATAAAAACCGAACGACGACGCCCACACGCGAGATCGAATGGATATCTTTCAAAAAATCTAAAAGTATTTTCAAATAAAATCCCTAAGGAGTCTAGCTCTAAAGAGGATAATTTTTAAACAAAAAATTTTCAGAAAACGCATGCGGCGCGCAATACACTGAGGAATCTTCCATATTCTCCAGTTGTGGTCAGTGCAAACAGCTAAATAAGATTCGATCTCTTTCAATTTCAGCAAAGGATGATCGAATCCATACATGATACATGTACGATTGGCCCGATCTCTATATGTGGACAGTCGTACGAATGCTAGTAGAAATGGATGGATCTATCTCTGAAAAGAATAATCAAACCTAAAGTGACAATAATCCATTGAAACCAAAATATCAGAATCAGCAGACTGCATGTCAAAGATTACCTGCACATACCTAGTCCGGGATGTTTGAAAATTTTGATCGAGTCCAAGTCGGCGTAGTGAGTTCCCCATAAGATCGCACGAATGCGTAAGGCAGCTAACTACTTTGACAATCAAATGGAACGAATACTCCTAGGGTGATTACATAGCAAAGGAAACAACAGACCAAACAGTACGGGAATCCTCATAAAGCCGCACCAACGTGCAGAGGCCATACTTTTCAGACTTACCCTCCAATGCTATTAATAATCTGACGTGAAAGGGTTGTAATTGGTAATCCACAATGCCGCACTAACGCGCAGGGACAATCACAACGTTTTCCTCAACCCTCATGACATGTGCAAGTAATCTCTTTTCCAAATTGTCGACTGACAATGATACAATGGAAAGTAACAAATTTGAACCACTACCTTTTTTGACCAGAAGGGTGGGGTGTCCACTAGCTTTGGCGCTCGCTCAGTTGTTTGCAACTTCGGCCAAAGAGGAGCATCTCTAGACACCCCATGTAAGACCCGTATCCTAGTCCGTTCTGTCCCATCAAGTCCCGCGATCCTTCATGTCGAATTTCAGCAACCTGTGATGTATAATCAACGTTGCGATCGACCCTAAGTCGTATGTTGTAGATTTGAGTCGGCTTAATTCGAGACTTGTACCATTGCGACCGCACCGTCGCCGCGGTTCCAACACCGCGACTCGTGCACCGATCCGATACCCTGTCAGGAAGATGTGAGCCGGCGTTTATTTCGAAGAAAACGCCGCGCGTTTGCAATCCCAAGAGAATCTCTACAATATGTCAAATCAATCCCATCCATCACCTCATGTCAAGTACAAGCAACCCATGCTTTCTCTCTCCAAAGTCAACCCCTTTCTCACCCTCTCTCTTACACACCCATGCTAGTCAAGTACACATCACCTCACCCATCACTCACATCCATCACTCCCTCTCTTTACATCCCATCTCTCTCTCTCTCTCTCTCTCTCTCTCATTTCTCAACTCTATTCCAAGCAACCAAGTGAGCTCACGTCCAAGCTTCTCCATGTGAGAGAAATGTGGTTTTTGGTGGCCCACTTTCCCATCCCAAATCCTCCATCCTAGCCTTTCACTTATCATCTTCAACCATCAAAGTGAAGCTCAAGGAGACCGGCATTCCAACGGACCGAGAAGATCGACCGGTGGGTGCTTATTAGACTAGATTTTTCATGCTTTATGATGGACAAAGTGAGGCCTACCGAATCAATGGCATGGATCTCACTTTGGACCACTAGGTGTGGCCGATGGCCCACCTTGATGCTCATGATCATTCCATGATGGGGCCATTCTCCATGGACCCCATCATGATGTTTATCTTCCTTGCATGCATAGGGTCATCTAGACCGTCTACTTTGGTGGAGAAAGGATCTCCACCGTTGATTTTCAATTTAATGGGCCCACATGCAATGGGACCTACTTGATGTATAATTGGATGCTTGAAACGGAGGGCCCATAGTGCCGGGGTCCCTCCATCACACGTGGCTCACTCTCTTTTTCTCTCTCTCCCTCTCTTGTTATGTATGTATTTTATGTATGATAGAATGGCCATATGGCCCACCTGAATGGACCCTACCATGAAGCGTGGTTTGGACCCAATCCATTTGTGGGTGAGGCTCATCTTGCATGTGTACGTGATCCATACCACCCCACCATGTGATGGCCCGCCTAAGTAGGGCCCACCCCAATGCACGTGTTATGTCCATACGTCCAGAGACGTCCCTGGACGTTATTTGAAATCACAAATATTAGCTTTTCCAAAGCTTATTGGGTGTGCCATTTATGTAGGCCCCACCTTGATGTAAGTGTTCAATCCACGCCGTTCATTCTATTCTCGAGTTCATTTTAGGCGTTGAGCCGAAAAATGGGGCTGATCCAACTTTCCGGCGGGCCATGCTTCAGAAAACAGTGATTTTCACCGTTTAAATACTCTTACTTTTTTTTTCATGCCGAAAAATATCCAATATTGGACTCGACGGATTTGTTATGGTCTGTAGAGACCAATGGCTGGGGTAGATCTACCTGATGCGGGCCCCACGTATGAAAAACCCTCGAAAAACGGGTTTTCAAAAAAAAATAAAAATAAAAATGCAAGGCAGCGCCTGCTGCGTCAGAAGCAGCAGACCGCTGCTGCGTGTAGCGGGCGGCCAGCAGGGACCCACGGCTCCAGCCGTGGGCCCCACAGTGATGTATATTTGCCATCCAATCCGTCCATTAGGTGGGACCCTGCTTGAAGTGGCCCCCCTTCAAAAATCGACCCAATCTGAAACTCAGTTGGCCCACATCAAAGGAAACAATGGGATTGAACATATACCTTTGAAACCCATTTTGGGTCCACAGAAGTTTTGGATCAATCTGAAATTTGTTTTTACCCCTCATCCAGGCCCATGCGACCTTATGAACGGTCTGGATGGGAAATAAATGTTATAGTGGGCCCCATGTGGGACCCACAGTGATTTATGTATATTCACTCCCACCGTCCAGTGGACGATGGAGCCCAAAGAGATGTACGGATTTTATTTCCACAGACGGTAGGGGCGCACCATGATTTATGTGTTCATCCACACTGTCCCCTGTTTGGACAGTGGACCCCACCATGATGCTTGTGTTGCACCCCAACCGTGAATCCATTTTGCAAGATCCTTTTTAAGGCATGAGCTAAAGGATGAGTCAGATATGTGGTTCAAGTGGGTCCTACCTCTATCGTTTGAAGTGAGGATAGGTTGATCCTTTGACATGATTTATTTATATATATATATATATATGCATGTATGTATTTGTGGCCATTTTTAAGGCCCACCTTGGTATATATCTAGGGCCCATATGATTAGGCCCATTTGGTATGCATAAGGCCCATGTGATTAGGCCATCTTGAGGTATTTGTGGCCCATATTTGTGGCCCGTTGTTGAGGACCACTTTGATGTACATAAGGCCCATGTTACAAGGCCCATTGTGATGTCTTCAAAGGCTCATGGGATATGGCCCATTGCAATGTACATAAGGCCCGTTGGTGGGGGCCCATTAATGCGGCCCATTTGATGAATGTAAGGCCCATGTGATACGGCTCATTTGATGTATCTAAGGCCCATGGGTCGAGGCCCAACGGGATGTCTTTAGGGTCCATTGCAATGTGTGATTCCATATGGTTTGTGTAATGGTATTTTATGGCGGGCCTTGCCTTGGGAGCAATGTTGGTTTGACGTCCACGTTGCAAGGATAATGTTGGTTAAATGTCCGCATTATAACTCTCCCTAGGGCCCATTGATAGGCCCATACTTGTTGATAATTTATCGCTTTATAACATGCTTAGTATGGCTCCATGATTCATGCCCATCCGCATCATATGTATGCCTGATATGAGGAATGTTTGATCATAGCATAAGCCGTTGGGCTGAAACATTTAAGGGACTCCTTATGAGACAGAGTGCCCCACATGATCGCGTGGTACGTGCAAGATTGCTGCATGATTGTGCGGTGTGACTCATGCATCTCGCATGTGTGACTTGTTCACTGCACGCCCTAGCGACATCAGGGCCGTGGCCTTAACAGGCACATCGTAGATGGTCGTATCGGATACTGGAAATATTGGCTCTAGCATTGTGGGCACTTAGGATGTCCTTAGGTGAAAATTCCAGAACCTTTTTGGTACTAGGAGATGCTCCAACGTCTAGACCGAGTGGATATACGAGCGCCCGAGTGCCGAATACCAGTAGGCCGCGTCTCCCACTGTGTCGTGGTCGGTTGGAAGGGGGTGTGGCCTTATCCGCCCGAGTGAGGGGGCTATAAGCTAGGCTGAGTTTGACCAGCTCGTAAATAAGTCCGCTATCGACGAGCCGGGTAGGTATTGGCAGACTACTGGTCAGGCGGATAGTGTGGTCTCTTCCACTTGCTTGACTGTACAGCTAGGGAGGAGGCATCGGTGTGAGGTGTATTAGACCCGGTGATATCCAGAGAGGAACTGTATTGATATGGGTACTTGACCTGGCACGCTTGCTTTGCATATCGCATATGACATTTGGCTACATAGGCCTCGCATCGCATAGCCTTGGTATGGCTGATAGCATTCATGCCTCGCATCGCATAGCTTTGATATAGCTGATAGCATTCATGGACTTACCGCATATTTCTGCATTACTCTGATATTATACACTTGGCACTTGCCTTACACACACTTTCACCACCTTCTAAGCTTTCTATAAGCTTATGCACGATAGATGCGTGCAGGTGGCGTCAGGTTGCAGCAGCGTTGAGCTTGGAGCGTGCAGCCGAGCTTCTGGAGTTTCTTTTACTTTCGTTATATTGTATTTCCCTTTCTTACGCATTGTACTTAAAGTTTTTGATATAGTGGATATGTGGTGTTGTTGTTTTGTGACTTGGTTATGCTTGTGGTTATGCTCTATTACAAAAAAAAAAATCATACTGAAAATCCTCCTTGTAGGATCCCAGGATCGGAATCTGGCGTATGGGCGCTGGGAGCCGAGAATGGGGTGCTACGGAGGCTGTCGGCACCGGATTCGGCGATCGGGAATTTTGTGAGCCCGTTTTCTGAGTTTGGGGCGTGACACCCCACCCAGGCTAGTATCTTGAGAAAGCTAAGACAATCCGGGAATCATGATCATATCCTAAACCAAATCCTAATCCCAGCTTAAACTTAACCCTAACCCAAACCCTAGCCTTAACCTTAAACCCAGCCTAAACCCTAAACCTACCCTAACCCTAACTTAAATCCTAAACCATCAGCCAAGCCAAAAGTCAACTTTCATATGGAATTACCTCTCTAGTTCACCCTATTTACCATCCTACCAAGCCAAAAGTCAACTTTTATATGGAATTACCCCTCTAGTTCACCCTAATTACCATCCTACCAAGCCAAAAGTCAAATTTCATATGAAATTATCCCTGTAGTTCACCCTATTTACAATCCTACCAAGCAAAAGTCAACTTTCATATGGATTTACCCCAGTAGGTCACCCTATTTACAATCCTATTAAGCAAAAGTCAACTTTCATATGGATTTACCCTTGTAGGTTACCCTATTTACCATTTTTACTAACCTCACCAACCACCAAGAGCCAATGAGAGCATGCCACATGACATTAGAATAAAAATGTGAGTCCAGGATCACCCATCGTCCACTTCTTCTTACTTCCTTGGCTTCTTTTGCTCCTTAGCTTCGATCCTAACAGAAGAGATGGAGTTTTGATGGTTGAGATAGGAGATGAGAGGGTAGGAAGTGGGCCACACTAAAGCTCCTCCATGAGAGCTTTGGGAGAGCTTGGATGTGTGGCTCTTTGGTTGCTTAGAAATGAGTTTGAGAAATGAGAGAGAGGGTTGTAAAGAGAGAGAGAGAGAGAGAGAGAGAGAGAGAGAGAGAGATGGGTGATGGAGTGATGGATGTGGTGAGTGATGGGTGTTTAAGAACTTTGTTGACTTAGGGGTAAATGGTGTAAGAAGGGTATGGGGTGTGTAAGAACTTTTTGACTTATGGGGTTGCTTGGGGATGGGTGCGAGGTGATGGTGTACTTGACATGTACTTGACCCTTGATGGGATTGATTGATTGATTGAGGTGACATGTTGTACAGACTCTCTTGGGTTTTACAATGCACGATGTTTTTCTCAAACTGAACGTGGGCCCATATCTCCTGGCCTAAGTATCGCTTCGACACGCGAGACACGGCATCGAAACTGTGGCGACGGCGCGGTCACTAGGGTACAAATCTCGGGTTGAGCTGACTCTAATTGACGAATTGCTTCTCAAGGTCGCGTGCAAACGTCAGATACAAGTCGAGGGTTGTCGAAATTCGACAGGGAGGATCACGGGAATCTACGGAATGGTACAGACTATGATATGGGTCTTACACATCCTGACCTTCCTAACCCACAAGTCTAGCCTGGATTGATCATGGTGCAACTCATGTCTTAGCTTATTCAAGTTCAAGCCAAAGATATTTTTATTTTATATGCAAGCATTCATCATGACATCTATTCCCTTCTTAACTCCCTTGCTTCTCTAGATCTCTAGTGAACGTAAGCTCTGTGACTTGCCGCACATCGGATCCTGTCACATAAGAAATTCCTAGTGATCTAGTCCACTTTTCTTTACCTTTTTTTGCAAAAGCATCATCACATCCACCTTCTAGACATATTGTTGGGCGTATGCTCCGTGGCTTGTCGAAATCTCAGATCTTGCCGCATCAGAAATCCGTATGTGCCTAGTCCTAATCTAACCATATCTTTATCCCTTGAGATTTCTTACCACACTAAGTAGAGATCGTACATTTGTATGGGCAAAGAGGGTGCCTAACACCTCCCCTCTTTGTAACCGATGTCCCTTACCTAGAATCCCAGATCGCAGATGAGAAGTCACTAGGAGAATCTTCGAATTTCTCCAACCTTACATATTCTGCAGTTTCTAGCTGACTGTGGGATTTTGAGATTAATTGGCTAGTGACGACTCGAACATTCACAAATCAACCTAATCACCCCCACCACCAAAACATAACATTTAAACCAGCGTGGGCGCCAATTTTTAGTGTCTACAGCCACGAACATAAAATTTTGTGTTATGCTTCATTGGATAAGAGTTATGATGGACCATCGCTAACATGCACCCCTGTGGTCCAAAACTTCGTCGACGTGTTTAAATCCATACCCGGACTTCCTCTTTGACAGGAAATAGACTTCACGATTGATCTAACTCCAAGTGCCTCACCCATTTTCTTGCCGACTTACCGTATGCCCCCATGTGAGATGGAAGAACTTAGAACTCAAATCGACAACTTGTTAAAGTCAGGCTTCATCCGACCCAGTGTCTCGCCATGGGGAGCTCTGGTCCTATTTGTGAAAAAAAAGGACGGCACATTGCGATTGTGCGTAGACTACAAGAGATTGAACCAAGTGATGGTCCGAAATAAATACCCGTTGCCCAGAATTGATGACTTGTTCGACTAGCCGAGAGGCGCGCAATACTTCTCAGAAATCGATTTAAAATCAGGGTATCATCAACTGTGAGTCAGAGAAGAGGATATACAGAAGACAGTCTTTATAGCCTACTTTAGCCACTACGAGTTCCTAGTTATGTCTTTGGGCTCACTAATGCTCTAGCGGTATTCATGGATTTCATGAACAGAGTCTTCAGGTCATTTTTATACAGATTCGTTTTCGTATTCATCGACGACAAATTGGTGTATTCAAGGAGTCGCGAAGAGCATGAAGAACATTTACGAGCGGTCCTTAAAACCCTTAGGAAAAATCAGCTGTTTGCGCAATTTAGGAAATGCGACTTCTGGAAGGAGGAAGTTAAATTTCTACGACATGTGGTGTCTAAGGAAGGCATATCCGTGGATCTCGCCAAGGTGGCAGCCATATAAGATTGGAAGCAATCGAGTATGGTTACAAAAGTAAGGAGTTTTCTCGGTCTTACAGGCTACTACCGAAGGTTCATTAAATATTTTTCAAAAATATCACGACCGTTGTCCCAGCTTATGCGGAAGGACATCAAGTTCGCCTGTAATAAGAAAGCAGAGGCTACCTTCCAAGAATTGAAAGATAAACTGACATCGGCGTCAGTGCTTGTGTTACCTGAGTAAGGGGTCAAATACACCGTCTATACTGGCGCCTCTCGTGTGGGCTTGGATTGTGTACTCATGCAGAAGGACAGGGCAATTGCTTACGCTTCTCGACAACTAAGGAAGCATAAGGAGAACTATCCTACCCATGACCTCGAACTAATGGCGGTAATATTTGCTTTGAAGATATGGAGACACTACCGCTATGGAGAGGAGTTTGAGCTCTTTTGTGATCATAAGAGCCTCAAATACATCTTCACTGAAAAGGATCTGAATATGAGGCAGCATCGCTAGATGGAGACGTTGAAGGACTTCAAATTTGAAGTCTCATGCCACCCTGGCAAGGCTAATTTGGTAGCGGATGCCTTGAGCCACAAGAGAACACTCAAACTTGTGGCCCCATTGATGGTGAGAGAATGAAATATGGTGGAATTTGTGTGAGACTTTGACATGAAACTGACTATGGAGGAACCGTATAAAGTTGTAGCCTACATTCATGTCCAGCCGCTAATTATCAGTAAAATCATTGAAGCCCAGGAAGGCGATGAATTGTTGAAAAAGATGAAAGGATGAGCGGGAAATGATATGGAATCCGAGTAGAGAGTCGGTGCTGATGGAGGATTACAGTACCAAGGCCAACTTTGTGTCCTAAATCTCCATGGACTACGGGAAGAAGTCCTAAATGCTGCCCACAACTCCAAATTGGCAATGCACCCAGGAAGTACCAAAATGTACCAAGACCTAAGGTGAAACTATTGGTGGGACAACATGAAAAAGGAAATAGCAGAGTATATGTCTCGATGCCTCACTTGTCAACAGGTCAAGGTCGAACACTGCCGACCGCCGAGCCTCTTACAACCCATGCCTAAGCCGAATGGAAATGAGACTTCATATCTATGGATTTTATCTCCGGATTGCCCAAGACTAGGAAGGGGCATGACTCAATATCGATGATTGTGGACCGGTTAACAAAATCAGCCTACTTCCTTCCGATAAAGACTTCTAGCTCCGCTGATGACTTGGCCAAGTTGTATATCAAGGAAATAACACGACTTCATGACGTCCCATTAGAAATTGTGTCAGACCGGGACACTCGATTCACGTTAATTTTCTGGACGCGCATCTAAGAAGTTATGAGAGTGAAGCTAAAATTCAGTACCACCTTCCACCCGCAGACAGATAGGCAAACTGAATGGGTGAACCAAATATTAGAAGACATGTTGTAGGCCTGTGTACTGGACTTTCAGGAGAGTTGTGATGACACTCTCCCCTACGCCGAGTTCGCTTATAATAATAGCTTACAGGCTAGCATCGGCATGGTGCCTTATCAGGCTTTGTATGGGCGCCCATGCCGAGCCCCACGTTGCTGGGAAGAGATTGGCGAGAAAAGCTTGCTAGAGCTAGACTTGGTGCGAATTACGACTGAGAAGATTGAAATTATCCGGCGCCGCCTCTTGACGGCCCAAAGCAGAAAGAAAAGTTATGCCAACACAAGGCGGAGAGACTTGGAATTTGAAGCTGGGAACCATGTATTCCTCAAAATTTTGCCAATGAAGGGAGTTGTGCACTTCGACAAAAAGGGGAAGCTCACACCATGATTCATTAGGCCTTTCCAGATCCTAGACCGTGTGGGTCCAGTTACTTATCGTCTGGCCCTACCCACGCCGCTCGCCAGAGTACACAACGTCTTTCATGTCTCAATATTAAAGAAGTATGTCCCCGACCCTTCGCACATCATCAAGTGGGAACATGTGGAGCTCAAGGAAAATGCCACATACATTATCCGACCCACTCGAATACTGGATAGGAAGGAGCAAGTCGTACACAACAAAGTCATCCTAATAGTCAAGGTATTATAGACGCACCACGATGAAGAGGAGGCCACTTGGGAGACGGAAGCAGAAGTCCGCAAACATTACCCAAGCCTGCTTCAAAAATACGAACATGTACAAATTTCAAGGATGAAATTTATTTATAAGGGGGTTAGATTGTAACACTCGGCCGAACCAGAAAGTCTCATGAGGCGTCCACATGGGATTTGCCGCAGGACCGCTCGATTAAACCGCACGTGTGAGGGGTACCACCAACAAATTAACCCAGGTTATCCCATTAAGGTTGTCGAATCTGGTTACGTTCAAACTAATGTGCGGGTCGTGCAGCAACCAAGGAAGGTCAGAAAAATTTAAAAATTGGGGAGACCGTAGACCTCACTGGGCTTGTGGTCCGTCATGGACCACGAACTCAGTAAATGCCTAGAAATTTATTATTCGCATCAACCTAATAGCACTTGCCAAGCGCAACTCACCCCAGCCTTGGTTCAAAGGCTAGAATTCTAAATCACTGGCCCTTTTAAATGAAACTGAGATATTAGGCATTTCAGCCGTCGAATTTCTTCTAAATCTACGTCAAATGCCGAAAATAGTTTTCTACGCTTGTCCACAAAATCTGACCCCCGATCTTGGAACGGTGACCGTTGATCGCAAATCGGTCCCTTATGGTAAAACTCCG
This sequence comes from Magnolia sinica, assembly GCF_029962835.1. Taxonomy (NCBI): domain Eukaryota; kingdom Viridiplantae; phylum Streptophyta; class Magnoliopsida; order Magnoliales; family Magnoliaceae; genus Magnolia; species Magnolia sinica. The sequence goes on from NC_080582.1 coordinate 83,322,922, forward strand.
CATCTATTTGCCCTCAAATTTTGCATGACCCTTTATCGGACTATTGAGCACCTATTATATAAATTTCATGGCCAAGGGGCCATTAGATCCGCCCCAACAGCTAGAAATGTACCCCACAAGGCCATTTAAAGATCGGGACTATACGATAAAATCACATATCCGTTTGCCTTCAAATTTTGCACAGTCCCTCATCGGGCCATGGGACACCTACACTCCAAATTTGGTGGCTAGGGGGGTGACAAGGCAGCCCCAATAGCCAAAGAGGGGTCCCATAGGGCCATTGAGGGAAATAAGTAGAACTTAAAGCCATTTGACCCAAAAAAAATCTAGGATATAAAATCTTTTAGCACCCACTCTCACCATTTTTCAGCAACAAGAGGTGTAGGGTGTACCAGTTTTCCCAATCTACTGGACGAACGGAATAAATTAAAAACTCGGCTAACATGTTCATGATCGCATTGCATTAGTTAAGTTGGCGACTCGGCGGTTGAGGTCGCAAAGAGGGAGCGTTGGTCATGTGTGATCGTTAAACGAAGTCGCTCGAGGGAGTGTTGTTGCGAGGTCATGTATCATATTATAACTCATGCATATGCACTAACAAGATTAGTTAGGAATTTGTGAATGTATGTTTTTTATTAAATTCTTCATAGAATTGACACTTGTTGTAACTTAAGACTAATAGCACCCACTGAGTTGATTACTCACTCCAACTCTGGGATGGTATTTTAAAACACCAACCAGACTCTTCAGTAGCTATAGGTGATGCTGAGTGCGATGAGCCGTGCGGCGCGAGCATTGATGAGGAGGATGAGTTATCCTACTTCCAACTGGTGGGCGGTTCGCCATAGATTTAGCGGGCGGATTTTGGATTGCTGAGTAGGGGACTCAGCGCACTATTCTTTTGGACATGTCATTTTTTGTATTTTTCCGGGTGACGCCTTGTGCGACCCGTTGATATATATTTTGTACACTTGTATACATTAGTCGCTTTCATTTCAATAGACTAGTTGTGATTATGATTCATGTTTCAAGCAATTCCATACTGCTCATTAAACCGAATTAAATACAAAATAGTAAAATTTGATTATAAGTGACACCCAGGAACTTGGGAGTAGAGTGTATGCACGACCCCTAATTTTTAGGGTGTTACAAAAAATCAGCTTGACTCAGCTCGAACCTAATTTCGAGCTTAGCCAGCTCAAGCTTTTTCGAGTCAAGTCGAGCAAGTTATCCTACCTAACTTGTTCGTAAACCGCTCCATTATTGATCCTAAGAAGGTTTCAACAGTAGACATCATTATCTCCACTATTTCTCAACCTATGGTCCACTATAGGTTTGGATATGCTTTAATTTTGGACTCATGCCGTAAAATATTAAGAAAAAAATAAACAGATGACATGTACAAAACACATACATCCATGGTAGGCCCCACATAATTTATTATATTATACTGAGTTACAAAGTACATAATCCACTTTCTCATATTTTACCGACCGGACCTGACTCATTTTCACCCTAGTTAAACCACTATTGAATGACTTATATTTTCAGGAAAACAGTATTTTAGTATTATTATATACTAGATATCCAAGGAGACCATACGTAGAGGAATGCTATATATGGTAATGTTCTCCTTATTTTAAAATATCGTATGATTGTGCTTGTGTGGTCTGTCCACATTAAGGGTATTAAATAAATGAAAAAGAGCTTGTGTAAAAGTTGGTGAGATTTGATTAATATTTCCATAGATTTGAAACGTTTTTCTAAGTCAATGGAAACAAATTTTACGCTTGTGCTGATCCAATGTTTGAAACTTTTTGGTAGGACCCACCTTATGGTGGAAATTTTCAACTTAGTGACTTCCACCGTCAATGGAATTCCTAATTTATTATTTAATGATGAATGGGACTTGTATGGTGGTCCACTGAGGTTAGGATCTGAACTGTGTACTTGGGTTTTCATTTTGCATAGGTGAGGCCCGTGATCCAGTGATCAGGACCATTGGCGTGATTTTTCCTGGCCTCAATAGGCCATGCACCAAAAATCTTATGAAATTGGAAGATCCTAACCGTCCAATATTCGAAACCTTCTGTGGACAAATACCAATTGGATGGTTAGGATGTTCCATCCAAAGTGACCCCATCAGGTTAATGGGCGGGATCATTTTCCATGGACCCACTTCTACAGATTGAAAGTTGGTGATTTTTTGCCATGGTGAGCTGATGGAACACACGAGGGTGGCGGACGCCTCTAAAATATTACAGATTAAAATATCTTCTTTTTTTTTTCTTTCTTTTTTTTCAGATTAAAATATCCTGGCCATCCCATATCCTTTTCATTAATTGTTAACCGTCTATTTTTAGGCCACTGATAGATCCAAGGTTCAAATCATACTATTTAGGAATTTTTATAGATCATTCCCCATCCAAAATGAGATTCATCAAATGGACGGTTCTGATCACTGACACGTTTACCCCAGTCTCAACATTTGGAATAGTGGTTATCTAAATTGGGCCATAAATGTGAGAATGAAAGGGGAGTTTTTGTCAAACACGCATTGACAATCCCGTACTCAGCACGATTTAACCGGTCATTGGCTGAGCCATCGTTGTCAATCTCAACCGTTTAGATGGCAACGGTGAAAACAACCCGTTGATTCTTCTTCCCCATCGTGGCAACGGTCCCCTTTGCTTGATAGATTTGCAGATTTACAGCTTCACCCAACATCATTACAAGGATTTTACTTTCAAGGCAAGCATAGGTGACCCATGGCCTATATCTATTAATGCATTGGAGGTGTTGATGAGGTGGACCACCCATGTAGGGACATGTAGGGACGCGGATTTCCTGCGAAAAGTTCCTTCACTGGGAATCTAGGTGGGGCACACCATGATGTTTGTGAGAAATTTATCCCATTAAACCGTTTTCCAAGCTCATTTAAGGTTATAAAACCAAAAATGAGTTGGATCCAAGGTTCAATGGGCCACACGAGAGGAAACAGTGGTCCACCGTTGAAATATTTGCATGGCCACAGGTTGTTTTATATCACACTAAGATATTTTGTTTTCAATGGAGGTAATGACCTTATAAAACGGTTTAAACGGTCCTTACTCTTACTCGGGTAGTAGGCTCCTAGGAGTTTCAACACCGGGCCTAGGGTTCCCATAGGGGGTGAAATTCCACTACGGCATGCGTGTGTGGGGTGTGTGTGCGTTTGTAAAAAACAAAATAACATATGAACATTCAGCTGGATCTCCATAAAGTTTCAACGGTATAAATTTCTTTCCCCAAATTTTCCTATGGAATGACGATTTCCTATTTATTTTTCGTCTCATGTCTTAAAATGAGCTCTTAAAATGAGTGTGTGGGGTGTGTGCACGTTTGTAAAAAAAATGATGATATATAAACATCAAGTTGGATCTCAAAAAAGTTTCAACGGTACAAATTTCTTTCCCTAAATTTTCCAATCAAATGACGTATCCAACTCATTTTTCGTTTCATGTCTTCAAATGTGCTCTCAAAATGCATGTGTAGGGTGTGTGCGCGTTTGTAAAAAAGAAAAGAAAAGATGACATATAAACATTAAGTTGGATCCCAGTAAAGTTTCAACGGTACAAATTTCTTTCCCCATATTTTCCTATCAAATGACGTATTCAACTCATTTTTCATCTCATGTCTTAAAATGACCTCTCAAAAAGGAAAAACAGAGTGATTTCTCACAAAAATCACGGTGGCTCCTCCCAGCATACTTGGGCAGCAACTCCCTGCGAGAGGCTTTCCCAGGAAATCCGCGTCCGGCGTGTAGAAGAGATTTGCATTGATGAGAAATTAATCAAAGAGAATGCGAATTTCCTACCATAGGGAGATCGGCCGATCGTAAAACAAAAAGCTTTGTGGGGTCCACTATGATGTTTGTTTGAAATCTACTCCATTCATCAGTTGTAGTACATCAAGATAGAGTGAGAAACCAAAAATCAAGCAGATCCAAAGCTCAAGTGGGTCACACCACAAGAAACATTGAAGATGGACCCACATTGAAACCATCCTCGGATTCACCATAATTGTTATATGCCATCCAACCCGTTCATAATTAGGTGAGTCCTACCAGGAAGGGAAATCACAAGCATCATCCTGATCTAAAACCTTGGTGGGCCTAAGAAGGTTTCAACGATAGCATTCCCATCCCTATTCTTTTCGGTAATGGACAATTAATGAACGGAGTGGATGTCACACAGACATCACGGCATTGCATAACAACTATTTCCATTGCTTGGTCATCTGACGGTTGAGATTATTTGGGTTATAGGCCATACAAGATGGGGCTCACTCCACGTGACTGTTTTAAACCACCATGCACATCCCTTGTATGTATCAAGGATAAGGGAGGCATCGATTTGAAGTGCTCTTGCAACGTACCGAACCCACGATTTCCCATCGGTGAAAATGACGGACCCTTGAAATGTAGGGCCCACTATTGTACGGATTGGATCCAGCCCATGAATGAAATGACCAAGATGCATGTACGGATTCAGTACGGAGTACCTAGTATACTAGATATCCACAAAAAGTCGCAGTCGCAGTGAATATGTTATCTTACACGCAACTCAAAATAACATGCATAACGCATGGAAACTGAAAATTTTCAACCACGCACGTGGCGTTACTGTACGGTATACGAAGAGTCGTTATAGGATCCATCACTAATTTTACTTTGAACCGTCCCTTTGACTGCGATTAAATGGATGGTTAGGATTAGCTTGATCAGGGAGGTTTTATTTATAGGTTCCATCCACAAGGTGCCACACTTTGGATGGTCTGGATGGCCCCACATGAGTGACACGTGTGAAGAAGTCAAGTCAACCTCATTTCTAAAATGGTGGCGAACTATCATGGGTGTAAATAAGTTGTTGAGTCCACGCGTGCATACGTGCCAACATGAACCATCATGCGAGATCCGAGCTTTCCAACACGTGGGGCACACTATTAGATCGGATATCACATGAATCTGGCATGTTGGCACGTACGGATCGCTATGGCTCCACACGCGGGGAGCGGGTAAGGTGAGACCCCAGCCTCACCCAAGACGGTGCTTCCCTTACCGTGGAGCCCACCTTGATGTATTTATTCTATATCCACACCGTCCATCCGTTTTTCAAGATAATTTTAGTGAATTATACCAAAAATTAAATAGATCCAATTATCAGGTGGACCATAACATAGGAAACAGTGATGATTGATCATTAATGGACCAAAAACGTTCTGGATCAAGCTGATATCTTTTTTACCCTTCATCCAGACTTATGTGATCTTATCAACAGATTGGATGTAAAATAAACACTACGCAAACATTAAGGTTCGTCCTAAGATGTTTTTAATGGTAGGTCGTTCAGTTACCACTGTTTCCAATGGTATGGTCCATCTGATAATTCAATCTGCTTCATTTTTAGGATAATTCACTAAAATGACCAGGAAAAACGGATGAACGGCATGGATACAGAATACATACATCAAGGTGGGCCCCACGGTAAGAACTGCACCGTTGTGGGTAAGTCCAGGTTCTCACCTAATCCGCTCCCCCACACGCGTGGGCTTAGCTAAAACCCGTCCAGGAAAATGGAAAGATATCTCCGTTTTTTGTGGCGATAAAAGGGGTAAAAATAAAAGGTACAGAGTTGATAAATACACCCATTGATTTCATTTTTGGTAATACAGAGTACAAAGTTGTACTACTGTTTTGTCACTAGTAGAAAAAATTAAGAGGAGTTATTAAATAGGAAGGATGTACATATCAATATACGAAATCTAAACAGTCTTTTCTCGGTCGACGATGGCGATGCTCTGCAGTTAACGGTCAATATTCTTTTTGAGAATCGGTTCGGCGGCAGCCGGTCATCTCAACCACACGCTACCATTAGCTGCTTTAGTGCATCTTCGCTCTTCAAACACAAGCGCCACACACGTGTTGACGTAGCATACTTGTTTGAGATCCGGAACGTTCATCAGGATACTCCTTGGAGAATAAATTCTGATATGAAAACTTAGATTGTACCGTTCATCAAGAGGGCCACACTTGCAGATTGAACATGGACGGTTAGTAATCCTTTTCAGAGATGGCCAGGATAATTACTGCGCAGATCTTTTTTTTTACGGTAATACCTACTATGGAACCTCATGATAAACAGTCCAGATCGTCGCGCCGGTGGGAGACAGTGCGTGGCGCAGAAAGGCTCATAGTACGGTGGAATTACAAATAAGGGTCATCGTTTATTTATTTACAAATAAGGGTCCAACGTTTGTTTATTTACCAAAAAAGGGCCTTCCTTGGAAGATATGGTCAAAAAGCCCACAATTCACGGGCGCGGATTAGGCGGGGCAGTGGGAACAGCTGAGTGGGGGATGCCATGACAGGGGCCTACCTTGATGTTTATGTTCTATATCTACGCCGTCCATCTGTTTTGCCAGATCATTTTAGGCATGGTCTCCAAAATTAGGCAGATCCAAATTTCAGGTGGACCATACATTAGGGATTGAATTCACACCATTAAAAACTTCTCCGGGGCCACAAGTTTTAGATCAAGCTGCTATTTGTGTTTACCCTTCGTCCAGGTCTGGCCTAATCAACGGTTGGATGGCGAATAAACATTACAGTGGGCCGTAGGAAGTTTTTAATGGTGGGTGTTCATTCAACACTCTTTTCCTGTGGTGGGGTCCACCTGAGGTTCGGATCTACCTCAATTTTGGGTCAATGCTCTAAAATGCTTTGGAAAAACGGATGGACGGCGTGGATATAAAACAAATATATAGAGGAAGCCCACGGTCAGACCCCCACCGACTAAGTACGAATCTGTCATCCGTACCGCACCAAGTCCGTGCCCGCATTTTGACTTTGACTGAGGAAGAAGTACGGGAAAGGAGGAAACAACGTGGATCAGGTTGTGAAATGACTACTCCATCCTTTTCGCAACCATCTTACCCGAGGTCGGTGGATCTTGTCTGTGGTACCCACGTTGGTATATGTGTCTAATATCCACACCGCCCATCCATTTCCCCATACCATTTTACAATAATAGCCCAAAAATGTAGGAGATCAAAATCACAGGTGGACCACACAACAACAAACAGTAGTGATTGAACATCCACCATTAAAAGCTTTCAACGGTCAATTACGACTATTCCATTTGGTGTGGTTTACTTGAAATTTGAATCTAACGTGTTTTTTTTAGTTCATACCTTGAAATGATCTGGTGAACGCATACATCACGGTGGGCCCCACGATCAGGTATCCAGCAAAGTCCATTCTACAGACGGGATGAATAAACCTGCCACGTGTTAGGAATTTTGTTGGCCATTTATTAATCCAATGGAGCTTAACTAGGCAAAATCTCCTTATGCTACTTCCTCACCTTATTTCAAAAGATATGGCATCTCGACCATTAATCAGGTGTGTCCCTCCACACTGAAAGGAGGAAGTTCATATGTTCTTGAAAGCTAGGTGGGGCATATCACGATGTTTAGGAGAAATTCAGAAATGAATACTAAAACCTTCTCGATGTCTGCATATGATGTTAATATGCCATCCTAACCGTTCATAAGGTCAACTGAAAAAACAAAAATATCAACATGATGATCCATGACTTTTCGGCCCTGAGAATGTTTGTATAATGGAGATAAATTCGAGTAGATTTCTCTCAAACATCATAGTGGGCCCACCTAACTTCCAATCAAAGGAACATATTGCGATTAGGGATTAGGGTCTCAAGCAATGCACGTCCAATATATGTTGGCCCCGCATGTAAGATGGGTAGTTAAGCCAGTTTTCACTATCAATTTAAATAACTTGTCATGCATGTGGACGACTTGATGTACGCGCTATGTCACATGAATTGGGCTGATAGTGTGAATAGGATGAGGAAAGCATTTCTTGCTAAGTGCTGGAGATGTTGCCATGTGCGTAGATAGATCGGGATTAAAAATTCATTTGAGATGGATAGCCTTTGGTCATTAGTTTTTCTTGAAGAATGCAATTTCATTTTGGTCATTTCTGATATGACCCACTTTCCCACCTAGGGTTTTTGGTCCGGATGGCTGTACTGTTGTGACGTAGTCATGGTAGGAGTAGGTTTTGACGTTTTGTAATATCAAACTATTTTTTCAATTTTTGGAAGACGAAAATGCCCATTTACGATTCATAGGGTGAGCTCTGTCTCGAAAAATTCAAGGTTTTTAATATTATTATTTTTTTATTTTTTTATTTTAATATGTGTCCCACCAAAAATTGAAATTTAGCCCATACCTTAAGTGATCTGATCCGTTCATTTTAATTGGACAATCGTGAACCTAAAGGAGAGATTTTTCTATTTTTTATTCGAAGATGTTTGTGGCCTGCAATTATACTAACCTTGTGTATTAATTCTAAACTCTTTCCTTTGGTGTAGTCAATCTATAATGAGATTTGTCCTCAAACTTGAGCTAGTGATATGAAATTTAAACTCTTTATATGTAGATGGGTTGGATTTGTTTTAGGACAATCTAATGGACCCCACATAAGATGCGGCTAGGTTCAAAAGACGGGGCACTTGCCACATGAGGGCCATTTAGTCGTTTCTTTCTTCATTCTTTGTTTATTTTTCAATTGGAGGTTGTATACGATGGATCCCGAGGTGCGAAATCGAATCATGCTTCCACATGTGCCTTTTTTTTCCAAAGGGCTTCGTGCTGCGATTGAAAGAGTGTTATGTTTGACAAAAGTCGCCACTAGCCAGTTGTTCATCTCTACAGTTGGCTAGACCCTATAGAAACGTTAGGAGGGAGGATCCGAAGATTCTCAATCCTAAGATGATTTTGTGGTATGCGATTAAAGATTTAGGGTAAGGGTTCATGATTACAGAGAGGGAATGTGTTAGGCACCCACTTTGCATGTACCTTTGTACAATTTCAACTTCAAAAGTTTTTACTATTCTTGAGGGTTAAGGATCAGTTCTCATGCATGAATGATGCAAATGTGTGTGTGATGTGGTGTTGAGTACAAAGTTTATGATAAGCTTAGGTTCGTGCTAAAGAAATTCAACCAAAATTTTCCACTTGCCAAAGCAAGTGACTAGTCAGTACAAATTTCTTATGAGTGGGATCTTATTAAGTCGGCAAGCCAGAAAGCATATGTTTATACCGACCGGGTTCAAGATGCAATATTGTGCAGAAAATGATAAACTTAATGAGTAAAAGGAGTTGAGAATAGAAAGAACATTACACGATACTAATGCTAAGGTTTAGACGAAACATATTGAAAATTGAATGGTAAGATGGATGGTAGTGATGCAAGGATTGGATTGAGATGTGGATGGCTCAGGTGGCTCTAGATTAGACTAGGCTAAGTTGGACCTGCGCTGGAATCTTTCCTATAGCTCTTCCCTCTCCTTGGTAGATGGAGTGGACGGGTAGGATAAGGCTTAAGGGATGGATAAAGGCTTTAAAAATGAGAGAGAATAATTTGAAATGTGAAGTAAGGGGGTTATTTATAGCCCCCCGGCCTGATTTCCTTACAATTCTTATCAAGTTTAAGGTTAGAAAATGTTTGGATGGCTGAGATTTGAGATTGCCATGTGACAAGATCTCATGTGTTAGATTTGATGACATATGGTATAATTTTGTGTAATAACCCAGAAAATTTTGTACAAAGACCTGAGTACTACCACAAATTTTTTAGAAGTTATATGTGGGTTAATTAGCGCTAAACTCGATTGCTTGTGAAATTAGCATCAATAACTTTAAATTTGATCTGCAAGACTCAAAACCTGTAGAATCGTTAGCGCTATGTCACCTTGAAATCTAGGATTCAACGCTAAATCCAGTTGCTCTCGGGAGTACTTGGAAACTTTGTATCGGACTTAGACCGTGCGTCGAAAGTCCAATAGCGATGACCTTAGCCAATTATGATCATCTTGTTGGGCTTGACCATCACCTCAAAAATCAAGTCCAGATGATGTCCTGAGTCGATTTGCTTGAATCCGGAGTGAAGAGTGTGAGAAAGGTGAGAAATTAAATATGAATTTATGAAATCTGAGTCGTGTCGCTTGCGCGACGATTTTAAGCAATCTGACCGTTGGATTCTGACTCAAATTTACCCTCGGATCAGGGAAGATGGCCCAGGCATGTCATAGTGCCGGTGGACCTAATCGAGTTTCGGTGACCGTTGAATTGAGATTGGTCCGCCATGAGCGATCTGTAAATCCGATCGGTATAAAAACTCAGCCTGACCTAGATCCGTGATCAGTGAGCTTAAGTCCGACCGCACGTGGAAAAGGGACCATCAGAAGTGCTCCATTGGACCGATATAGACCCGATTTGGTTATAACCTAAGTATACCTTGGCCCTGGGGCTATTTTCATCAATTTTAGGCCTATATAAAGACCTTAAACCCTCACTCTCAAATTCCATACGAATTTTCTAAACCCTAGCTAGAGAGAGAGGAAAAGAGAGAGAAACTGAGAAAGAAGTTGGTGAATCATCTTGAGATTCTTCTCTGTTATTCTGCGTACCTAAACCATCACTTCTGAATTGTTATTTCGGCGATTCTGAGTTCATTCTTGGGTAAGTCAATCAAACCCTAACCTGTTTGGAGCTTAGAATAGTCTAAGTGTTGTTGTAACTCTTTCTATTCATGTCTTAGGTTATCTAGTCGCCGTTGACGAAGACTTATCGTCTGAATCAGATCTGTAGCGCACTTCCTGGTTTAAGGTGCGGACTATATTCGTATAGGTTATGGTTTTCAAGGCTTTCAATGTCGGATAATGATTTATTATTGTTGTGGGTACAATTTCACATGCCAAATGCGATGTTTATATTGTGTTCCTGATATATATGAGCTATATTGAGATTTGTGTATTCTATATATATGTAGAAAGTATCGTATACGTATGAAATACGAACATGTGTTTGCCATGATTAATTGTCGTGTATTTGTGCTAGTTGTATGTGTATCAACTCTTTGGCGAAAGGAATTGTTCAAATGTGTGTTATCACCGACATACGTCATGTATGTTGGAATATGTAGTCTAAGTGTTTGTAGAAATGTCTGAATGGTCAAGTGTGTAATATATTTCCTATTTATGGGCGTTGAGAAGAGATTCTCAACTATCTTATTGATGTGTATGATTTCCTACATGCAATTTACATTCTTTGTTGTTTAAATTCAGGCACTACTTATGCGTATATCCATGTTAAGTTAATATCCATCAAATGCTCACATACTGTATGATAGAAATTGTTGATCCGTTACTGTTATGAATTGCTGGTATGAATATTTGTTATACTTGAATGTGTTTGGGACTATGAAATAGTCCAGGGAATTGGTAATAAACCTTGAGTTCGTGGCCGAGGTTGTTTTCGCCATGTAGGACGTGTTTGATGAACGCGAGTCGTATTAGGGTTGACGGTAGTGGTTTGGCCACACGGAGTGTTTGCGCACTCTATGTCGTTCAACTCAATGTGCGCTCGTGCTAGTTGAGTTCGTCAAGTAACCCGATTGTCCCGGTGGATGTGCACCATGTATGGACGTTATTGTTTGAATATAGGGTACCAAACTTACCAACGGAATCCCGTTAACTATGGTACTTCGATCCGCTAAGACTCATGAGCCGGGCATGGTGGTATGGGACACCGTGGTCGAGCTGTCGGCCTACGTTGGGGTGACGAGCCTCCCCGTAATGACCAGTGAGCACACCAGACTCGTGAGCCGATTATGGTGGTATGGGACACTATATTCGTGCTGTCGGCCTACATTGATTGGTGACGAGCCCTTTATAGTGACCTCGAGCATACCTTGATACTGCATTGAGGCGACGAGCCTTAGGGTAGTAACTAAGGTATGATAGACATGCATTGATTGGTGACGAGCCCTTTGCAACGACCTAGAACCATATGATCGTATGAGATTGTCTAGGACTGACGACCCTAGAATGGATCACCGTTTGGAAATTGATATGAGGAAGGTACCTTAGCTTCTCAACCCTGCTGTATGAAAAGGACTAATAACAACTTGGTAATCATGTTCATGCACCGCATTGCATGTGCTTTAGCGTCGTGGGCACTGCGGGAGGTTGTCATGCGTACCGTAAGATGAAGACACTGAGGGAGTGCATGCGAGAGCATGCATCATTTCTACATACATCCTTGCATTAACAAGAGTAATTAGGACATGTTTGATTGTATTGCCTTATCATTACTGCTTGATTGATTTGATAACATGTTAACTTTACTGTATAGTTCCACTGAGTTGATCACTCACTCCTACATTCTGGGACGGTGTTTCAACACCAACCAGACTCTGTCATAGATGCAGATGATGATGCGACCCCCGAGGCAGAGCAGGAGTATGAGGATGACGAGAACGCGCTTTCTTTTATGCAGTTCTCAGGCGGGTTCATGTGAGCCGTGTCCTGATCTACGGGGATTTTGAGTTTCTTTTATAATAGATGATTTCATTTTGATACTTATATTTTGAAAACAAACACTTATAATTATGACCTGACAGAGCATACATGTGAGCTGTGTCCTGATCTACGGGGATTCTAGGTTTCTTTTGTAATAGATGATTTCATTTTGATACTTATATTTTGAAAACAAACACCTGTAATTATGACCTGGCAGAGCATACATATCACAGGGACTTACACATATACACATATATTTCTTTAAGTCTTCCGCTTGCGTCTTTCACTTATCCCTGGATTATGTTTGCAGTTTGGCTTAATCTACTCCATGTTTTATGCACTCATACAGACAACATACATCCATCATTACATATGTTGCATAAGTGATGTTTTAAAACTCGGGAACTGAGTTATGCTCGACTCCCGAATTTCAGGGCGTTACATTTTGGCATAAGGGAGGGTTTATTGGAGTAATTTAATTTTTTGCACATGCTTGAAATTTGTAAAGGAACCAATTGCACATGGATGACCAAGTGGCCAAAGTACAGATTGAGTCACATGGCAAGTGGCACCTTGGGGGTTACTCGTACAAAGCCAGCCTTTGAGTTTTAGTAGGTGAGCTCTTCCACACATGTGGGGAGCTCTGGACAAACGTGGTTGCTTTGTTGTCTTTGTATATACCTAATTAGGCTTTGAAGTAGACTTAGACTAAATGAGTTTTAAGCTTGGTTTGACAAGGTGAGTTGATTGGGTATGCTGACCAGGTGAGTTGACTCAGTGGGTTCCAGGTTTGGGTTTCTGGTGGGTCTATTTGACTAGGTTGACTAGGTTTAGCGTTGGCTTTTGGGATTCAAGCTTTTAGGGTTTAGTGTTTGGCTTAGATTAGGATTTGGACTTGGGTTTAGGGTTTAGGTTCCGTTCAATCTCAATCAGTTTATCGGCTTAGGGTGGGGTGTCTACAGTTGGGAGAGGGGTGTGAAAGGGAGGATGGTGTTTTTTTATTCATTTCCTTCTTACTTCCTTGATTTCTTTTATAGTCATTTTTTTTTTTTTTTTGGATTTTTTTGATTGCTTATGAATTGCTGGAGTTTGTGAAAGAGAGAAAGCTATGGGTGAATGCTCTAATGGATGAATTTCTATAATGAAAGGATATCGTAATGGATGAATTTTGCAATGTAAGAATGTTATAATGGATGAATATGATGAATGTTGGAATACATGAATGTTGTCATGGCTGGTTGTTGTAATGTATGATTTTTTTTATAATGGAAAAATATTAAGATGGAAGTATATTGTAATATATGAATGTTGTATGGTGGATCATCGATGTTTACTATTGATCACTTGTATTTTATGTGTGGATCGCCAATATTCCATGTAAATTGTCAATATTTACTGTGAATCGCCGATATTCATTGCGGGCTACCAATCCGACGAAAATAGCCATATCGCCATCGTTATTTATTCGATTTGGGTGATCTTATACTCATTGGAAAGGAAATTTAATGAAATTTCAAATATCTTTAGAAACACCTAATTTTGACATCATTTGATTGCCTAAAAGTTGGCCCAATGTTGATAATTTATTGTGGGCTATTGATTCAACGAAAACGGCCATAACTTCCTTGTTACATGTAATTTATGTGATTTTATAGTCGTTAGAAAGATAATTTGATGACTTTCAAATAGATTCAGAATAATCTTATTTAGACATTATTTGATTACCCAAAAGTGGGCATAAATTAGGTTTATCATTCACTGTAGATCTTAGATTCATTTGAAAGTTTATCAAATTATATTTCTAACAAATATAAGATTACCTAAATCGGACATATAATGAGCGAGTTATGGCTATTTTTGTCGAATTGGTGGCCTATGGTAAATGATGAACTTTGGGTCGAATTTTAAACAATCAAATGGTGTCAAAATGATATAATTCTAAAGCTATTTGAAAGACTATAAAATTACATTTCCAATAAATATAAGATTACAAAATCGAACATATAACAAGGGAATTAAGATTGTTTTTGTCAGATCGATAACCCATAATGAATAACAATGATCTATAGTGAATATCAATGATCCATACCAAATATCAACGATCTACACTGAATATCGTCGATCCACAATCAATATATTCAATCCATAGTACATATCAATAATCCACCATAAAACATTCATTCATTACAACATGCTTCCACCTCAACATTCTTTCATTACAAAAATTCATCCAGTACAACATTCATCTATTACAACATTTATCTATTTTAACATTCATCACATTTATCCATTAAAATCTTCCTACATTATAAATTTTATCCATTACAATATTTAATCATTATAAAATTCATCAATTATAATATTATTCCATTATAATAAAAAATTATTTATTAGAGCATTTTTCTGCACCGTTCTTCATTTCACAAACTCTCATTATTCATTCTCAATAATAATAATAAAAAAAAACTCAAAAAATAACTATAAATGAAAGAAAGAATGAAGGAAACAAAAAAATATCATCCTCACTTTCACTCTCCGATCTCCTCCCGTTAAAAAAAGCCAATGAAGGAAGAATGAAAAAAAATTCTTAGTGAGGCTCACATTTATTTTTAAAAGAACATTTATCATTTTTCTACATAGCCTACTACATGAGCAACAACTGTGGCAAATGCGTATTTTCATACGCTAAAATCTGAATATTTTCATAGTCTAAAATCTAAAAAAGTGATTTAAGAGCTACATAACTTTAAGCCTAGTCCGTATAAGCTCCGTATAAGCTACTACCATGACCACGTCACTGTACAATGATATGTAGGCTAAAAACCGCAAGGTTGGAGTTACCCTCTTGGAGCCCACTTTGATAAATTTGTTGTATATCCACACCGCCCATCTGTTTTGTCAGCTTATTCTCCAATGTTTTCCCAAAACTTAAGTAGATCCATATCTCCAGTGGACCATGCTTATTATAAAAAGGGGTGAATGATCATTAAAAAAGTTTTTGTAGGCCAGCAAGGTTTTAGATCAAGCTTATCTTCATCTTTTCCCATTCTGGTTGACCTTATCAACGTATTGGATGGAAAATCAACATTATGGATACACTTACGGTGGGCCCTAGGAAGTTTTTAATCTTGGGTGATAGATCATCACTGTTTCGTGTGGTGTGGTTCACTTGAAATTTGGATCTGATTAATTTTTAGGACCACATCCCAAAATGGCCTGGAAAAACAGATGGACGGCGTGGATATATAACACATTCATCAAGGTGGGCCCCACACGGTGAGGGTAACACCTAATCCGCTCCGTTATAATGGATGATTGGTGCAGTGCCCCTGTACATGTGGCACTGTACAATGGGGCCCACAATACACGTGGCATTGTTGGCGAAGGGGTCACGCGTTTTGTGCTGGCTGATCGGTGCAGGACGAGAAGAGAGTGAGACATTGAGAAAAGGCATTGGTTGGGTTAGGTTAGGATTTTGGAGTTAATGTGTGGTGGGTTCATAGCTTTCAAGCCAGGCGAGTTGACTCGGTACTCGACTGAGTCAACCCGGTCTGGTCACCTACCTGCTCACTGACTCAGGAGAACTAAGCTGCACTAGACTCGGGCCTGGTTTTCCTTTTCCTTTTCCTTTTTTATTTTATTTTTTATTTTTTGGTATTTCCAATATATATTTTAATAAAAATAATTGACGTGTCTGGTTGATCCATGTGTCGACTCAGTCCTGATGACCGGATGCAGATTCCTGCCCAAGGATGCTGGGTGGGGCCACTGCAATGTATGTGAGAAATCTATTTCTTCCATCCGTTTGAGAGCACAATTCATTAAGTGCAACCGAAAATGAGGTGGATTCAAAACTCTAAGTAGGCTCACGGGAGTGAAAATGAGGGAAAGCAATTACTACAGTTGAAACCTTCCTAGGCTCTACCTTGATGTTTAAATGCTATCCAAACCGCTTATGAGGTCATTCCCAATGGGATGAAGTGAACCAAAAAAATCAGAACATAGCCTGGTATAAAACTTTTATGGTCATAAGAATGCTTCAACGGTTGTTATTGAATGTACACTGTTTACTCTTGCGTGGCCCACCTGAGTGTTGGATACAACTAATTTTCGGTCACACACTCTAAAAACGGATGGATGGGGTGGATTTCTCACAAACATCAAGGTTGGCCCACCCAGCATCCTTGCTCAGGAACCGCTTCATCTCCTGATGACCGTAGTCGGTAAACTGCCAGTTGGGTCATATTAAAATACATTTAATCCGCATAAGAGTATTTATGTAATTACTTAAATGGAACCGAACATTCGTACGCAAGCTCATCTTCAGGGGCTATTTTTATTAACAATGTAAGGGTGGGTTTTTTATTTAAAAATAAGAAAATAGGTACTTCCTTGGAATTTCAACAATGTAGGCACTTAAATGACGAAAACCCAAATAAATAGAAATCGGATTGCGTACTGAGTAACTCAGTACGCTCTTATCGTACTGATTAAACTCAGTTGGACCCACCTTGAATGTATTTGGTCTATCCACGCTGTCCATCCGTTTTTCCATCTAATTTAAGTGGTTGACCCAAAATTGAAGCATATCCAAAGATCAAGTGGATCATACCACAGGAAACAGTTGGGATAATGATTTCCACCGTTGAAACCTTTCTAGGCCCCACGGTGATGTTTATTTGTCATCCAACCTATTTATAAAACCATAAAGACATCAATGAAGGGAAAACATAAATATAAGCTTGATCCAAAACTTCTGTGGCCCCGAAGAATTTTTCAACGGTGAATGTTTAATTCAACTGTTTCCTGTGATGTGGTCTATTTAAACTTTCTATATACTTCATTTTTGAGGCTCGGGCCTTAAAATTATCCGATAAAATTGATGGAAGGAGCGGATCAGATACATAAATCATGATGGACCTCACATCGTTTACTCGGTACGCTAAGTGTAGTGAGTTAGTCAGTACGCAATCCGCACCCAAATAAATATAACCGGTTTAAGCTGCCGTAGAAGAAATCGGATTGTAGAAGAAATCGGATTGCGCACTGAGTCTTATCGTACTGAGTAAACTCAGTTGGGCCTATTGTGAATTTATATAGTTTATCCACACCTTTCATCCGTTTTTTCATCTCCTTTTAGGCGTTGAACCTAAAATTGAAGTTTATACATATCTCAAGTGGACCATACCAAAGGAAACGGTGGAAATAATGATTTCCACCCTTGAAACCTTTCAAGGCCCTACGGTGATGTTTATTCGTCATCTAAACTGTTCATAAGATCAAACAAACATGGATGAAGGGAAAAAAAAAATATAATATTCATTCAAAACTTCTGTAGCCCTCAAAAAATTTTCAACTGTAGAAATTCAATTCACACTGTTTCCTGTGGTGTGGTCCATTTTAGCCTTTATATATTTCGGTTTGATCCAATGGCCTAAAATTATCTTGTAAAATGGATGGACAGACCGGATAAAATAAATAAATCACGTTGGACCCCACAGAGTTTACTCAGTACGCAATCCGCTTCCGCCGTAGAAGGGAGGATTTTTGGTTGGGTGGGTACCACGAATTCAAGTCAAAGCTGCTCCAGTCAAAACCGACTCCATATAGCGCCGGTGAGCCCTGATCCAGTGAAAGTCGGGTGTATGGAATCAATCCTGCATCTAATCTGTGTGGCCCATATGTTGATCAGACCGATTCTATTGATTGATGGCCCACATCACAAACGGTCCATTTAAAAGGCTGGATTGGAGTGATTTTGTGTCTTTAACAATTTTTTCTTTTGATTTGTCCTGAAAATTGGATGAGTTTTTTGGTCCATCCAAAATGGATAATCAATCAGAGAGTTAAAATTCTCTTATACAAACTAGTTTTAAGGTTACATACATCTAAGAGGTAGTCCGGTGATTGAACGGTCTGGATCTCTCTTCATGTAAGGCCACAAAGGGTTTCGTGGCTTTTACTGCTACGACTGTAGAAGTAGAGTCCTAAACCAATACGAAGTGGGAGCTGATATTTTTGACCTTGCTACTCTTCAGCGGAAAACTTCAATACTCTGGCAGAGTCAGATCATGAGACACGGGCGTATAGATATGACATGTGAACTAGAAAAGTGGTATATAAAAATTCAAATTAAAATTGCCATCCGGCTAGTGGGAATATTGGACATCATCGTGAACATTGTTTCAGTTAGTGTATGCCACGCGTACAAATCCTGAGTGCCTGTGTACGAAGCATTAGACTCTGCGGAGTATCAAATAGCTATCATATTTTATGCTTTTGCTCCCTTTATTCCTTATGTACTTGCTTTACCTTTCCAATTTTCCGAGAAAAGGGCTGCGTTGCGTGTATGAAAATCGAGGAACAAAACTCGCACGCACTTTCCTCTATACGGTACACGTGAGAAACGTGCCTGGTGATATGTACCGTTGATCTAATGGGCCATCATGCTGATGGGCCATATCCTGAAAGTTTAGCCGATTGGGCTGTGGCAGTCGTTCGATAAGTAGGCTGAGAAAGGAATGGTTAGTGCGATGGGCCGCATTCGATCAGAAAACCTGAAATAAAATAGTCAATAGCTCCCTAATAAAATTGATGTGGGGTCATTTGGGAGCTTGTATTTGATATGCATGGGCAATTTATTATAGAATCAATGTAAATTAAAATCATTAGTTATATTTGAGTGATTGTAATTAAATTATTGGAAATACATGTAAACATATTTAATTCTTGCCATTAAAAATCCATAGGTGGAGAGAGAGTTAGAGAGAGTGTTGGGACCCAAAAGTCGGTAGTAGTCAAAGTTCAAGTAAAATAGAATCACGTAATTTGAAGGAAATTAGAATCAATATAGAATAGAATAACATGATTTTACTTTGAATTTAAGAAAATGAAATTTTGGTGTATTTTATGTGAATTAGATTTCAATCCTATCCATCAATTCACATCAGAATTCTCTAATTACATGTTACCAAACAACTGCCCTAGATGGGACCCACTGAATAAGCAGTCATTTTCCATGCTCTTGGGTTGGAAGATTGGAGATGTTTTCTTAAGGGTTGTCTAGATGCTTTTAAAGTTCTTAAGTTGTAAATGAATCACAGACAATCTAATTATAGGAATTGCTTAGATGCTTACATATTATAAGTTGATGTTATAATTTAAAACTTAGTAAAATGTCATGTTTTAAATTACAAGTAGATACTTTACAACTAAATAAAATGGTTAATACACACTCATAATATGTGAGGCCCACCATAAATACATATGGTATATCTATTCTATCAATCGTATACTTTTCTTGATGTTCTCTAGTGGCTCTAAAATGACAACTTGTCCATTGTCAAATAAATCGTACAAAGGAAGGATGGAAGCATCCACTATTAAAAACTTTAAATTACGTTTGGAGCTATTATGATTGGTGGAAGACATTCAATCCATTACGTGTGTTAAGTGTGTGCATGCTTAAATGCCTTCCCAAACCCTAAAAAAAAATGAAATCATTTGTGTGTGATTTGCATATTTTGGATGCTCACCCGCCTGAGCTCTCTGATATCAACGCCTATAAATTGGTAATGGCATACCCTTCTAACATGTTGGCACTGATGTGCAGCTATCCTGACCATCCAAACGATGGATCCTGTTGTGAATGGATCATCATCTCTAAGATCACACTGATGAAGCAATCCTAACCATCCAATTAATGGATATTAAATGGATGGTTAAGAAAAATAGGATGATATAAATTCAAAAGAGAAATTCGGTCTTCTCAGTGCATTTTTTACTGATGTTCATCTACAGCTGGGCCAGTAATTTGGACGGTTTGGATTGCATACAACTAGGCCAGCATGTGTATGGTTGAAGAGTTTCCCTATTCGGATTGAAGGGAAGAATCATCTGTTATTGGGCGATTCTTGCCATCGCGTACAGCGCTAGCAGATTCGGAGAACGGATAGCTTTAAATAGAAGGCCACATTATGGACGGACAGGATCATCTTACTGGTATGATAAACAGAAACAGAACCCACTTTTTCCAGCCAAGTCACATGTGCACGATATCCAGTCCGCGAACAAGGTGGGCCACACCATGATAATCAAATCAAATTAAAATCAGACTAATCCGATCGTTGATCGGGATACAGCATCATAACCAATGCAATGCCAAAGGTATGATTTTTGTACTGCTTGGCCCACACAATGACTGGATCGGGATGATTTTTATTTTAGGTGATAGACATGGTGTGGCCCACTTTTTGCACGGATACGATATTCTACAGACGGTCTACGTTGGCAGGTAAGATATGGCTGTATCAGATCTTACGACACAACCGTTGTATTCTTTCTAATCAACCAATCATACGGGCCCACGTCCACTGGAAAAGTGCAATGTTAGGTCCTGCAAGTTCACTCGTGCAAGGGCACTTTCTGGTGACCTCTTAGACACGTGTCGAGCATGTCGATGGAGAGATCCTCACTGCACATCACGATCCTTGACCGAAAAAAGGCTGGGTCCTTATCATCTGGGCCCACTGGCCACAAGAAAAATGGACGGTTAAAAGGCAAAAAATCGATGGTCCACATCAATGTACGGCCCATCGGTTGAGTGGAGATGCGTGGCGTTCAATCCAAGGTACGAGGTGAGGCCTGACTGAGTGAGTGATCATATGCGCCACACGTGTACCATGTTGCACGTGGGAGCGGCATAATTCAGAGAAGTGCACCCGCAGGTGAGTGGATTAGATGCGACCCGGGCCTCACTTTAGATGGTCCGGCCCTTACCACGACTCTGACTTGATGTATGTATTCTAAATCCACACCGTCCATATCTTTTATCAGATCAAATTAGTGCATGTGACAAAAAATGAAGAATATCCATATCTCAGGTGGACCATACAATCGGAAACACTAGTTATTGAACGCTCTACCATTAAACGCTTCCTAGGGTCGTCTGTAAGGTTTCCGTAAGGTTTATTTTCCATCCAAACCGTTGAAAATGTCACATAAGGCTGGATGAGGTGTAAGAAAATATCAGATTGATCCAAGACTTTTGTTGCCCATTAATGGTCAATCACCACTTTTTCCTATTGTATAGTCCACCTGAGAATTATATCTAGTTGAATTTTGTGCTCACACCATAAAATGGTATGGAAAAACTGATGGACGGCATGGATATTGAATAAATACATCAAGGTGGGCCCCACGGTAAGGGCCACGCTGGCGGCGCACCTAATCTACTCCCACCCGTAGGATGGCGCGAATCGCTTTTACTTGTGGGGCCCAGGGAGATCGTCTCTAGGATGGCTCGTGGAGGTGTAGAAGGTCCGCCTTCCAAGGTTAAAACGACTGGCACGTCACCGGTAAAAAGCCGAGGAGAGAGAGCATATATGCGGCCGGTGGTGGGCCCCGCCAAGTGGGAGAGTATATAATGCATGAAGGAGGCGAAGCAGCACTCAGAGAGAGAGAGAGAGAGAGAGACGGAGAGGAAAAGAAAACCAGTGCTTCTTCTCTGTTTTTTCTCCTCACATTATGGGGCTTGTTTTCTAGGGCTTTTTTTAGGGTTTCTCTTCATCCATTTCGAGCTCTTGCGGCTGATTTTTCTCGGTTGTGAAAATGGGAGGAGAGAAGGGAATTAGCCTCGAGGAGATAAAGAACGAGACGGTTGATCTGGTAAGAGATCTAAAATCCCTAACTCCCTGTTTTTGTCTTTTCTTTCTTTTTTGAAGATCCGTTGTTGTTTGATGGTATTGGATTGTTTTTGAGCTGAAATTGCACCTTCTATAGAATTTTCTGGTATTTTTGTTGATTTTCTTTTGATTTATACTTATTTTAGGGTTCGAGATAGAATTCGAGAGTGACTTGCTGTTTCCTTTTATTTCTGGCGATTTTGATTACTGCTGCTGCCTTTAACTTTCTGGAAAAGAGGATTTTCCTTTTTTTAGTTTGATTTTGTTGTTTTTTTTTTTTTCTTTTTTTCTTTTTTTCTTTTCTTTTGTAATGGAAATCGAGATTCTTTTTTGTATTTATCTGATTTTCCAATTTTCCTTTTTGGTAATATCTCCAGAATAGTTTTCACCTCTTCTGTGTTCTGAAGCGCTAGGAGTTTTTAATTTTTTTAATTTTTATTGCGGAAAACGTATTTTCATGGGAATCTTGAAAGATCTGTGGTGGCACGATTCTTTCCGTCGATTTCGGAGTACCTGGAACCGATACGATTTTCTTCTCTCTTTGGATTGCCTTTTCCCTGTTTGCAGATCGAGATGTTTTTCCATTTCTTTTGGAAAAGAGTTTTGAATTTTACATCGTGTTCGAAGAGTTCTTTTACTCTCTATCTGTGCTTCTCCGGAGATATTGTACCTTTCCGAGGTTGCGGGTTTCCCCTTTTTCCAATAGTAGCATGAAGGTGCTTTATTGCTTCCCGTAACTCGCTCCGGACATCTGATTTCTCAGATGAAGAGACTGAAAAAAATCTTTCTATAGTTATTTTCACAGAGAGAGAGAGAGAGAGAGAGAGAGAGAGAGAGAGATGCCGCATAGTGATTTTTCAACCACGCTTGCGATTTTTCAACGAGGCATGATATGATACGTGATGTGGAGAGATTTCAAGGCCGCATAGTGATTTTTCAACCACGCTTGCGATTTTTCAACGAGGCATGATATGATACGTGGCCCACATCATTTACCAGCACAGACGGTCAAGTAGGGCCGTGCTTCAGTAATCCGCTTTCCACTGCATGATATACTTCCAGTTTCGACTAATCCATACCAATCTCTTCAATGAGAAAATCTAACCCGTTGGATGGTCGATAAGTGAAGATCAACGGTCCATACGCAACTGAAAAAAAGGTCCTAAAATATCGAGCGCTCGGATTCCCAGGCACATGCTCCATGAAGTGGGTCACAACACACAGCGGTCTGGATTACACCGGACCCGTACACACCGCAGAGATGCAGTCCACGTATCATGCAATTCCTCGTTTTTCAATAGCTGGTTCCAATTTGCGTTGTTCTCCGAGCTATAACTATGAGGGCGGCGTGTCCTCTAGCTACGGCTTCGTTTGTTCGGGTGAACTACCGAGCGGGGCCCACCGGGATGTATTTGTTTTATATCCACGCTGTTCATCCGTTTTGAAATCTCATTTTACGGAATGAGCCCAAAAATGAAGCAGATCCAAATCTCAGGTGGCCCACGCCACAGGAAACAGTAGGGATAATAACACCCACCGTTGAAACCATCTAGGTCCCACCGTAATGTTTATTTTCCATCCAATCTGTCTATAAATTTTGTGGCGATCGGAATGTTTTTAACGTTGGACGTTGAATCACCACTTTTTCCTCTGGTGTTGTCCACCTGATATTTTGATCTGCATCAATTAGAGCTTATACCCTAAATGAGCTGTAAGATCGGATGTACGGAGTTGATAAAAGGTTTGCCCATGGGGGTCAGTGAACACTCACTTCACGGGTAGGTAGCACCATGGATGGCTAGGATCATTTGTGCAAACTCATGCTTTTACCGTACGTATATTTTTGGTGGGGTTACCTCTTCAACGGCTCTGATCATCCATAGGCATGTAAAAACTTTTCCCGTACGCATGTAATAGATAGGCAGTCTACGAATTACTTTTTCATCAGCGCTTTCTAGACCGCCGAATATTCTAGTCGTCAGATTACTAGTCCTGGGAGCTTTGCTTATCCCGCACGCGTGTACAATAAAGCTCATGTAATGGCCACACATGTGGCTACGTGGCATGATAGGTCAGAGATCTAAACCATCTATCAGAAAGACACCATGATATTGATGACCTAATCCAAGATTTAGGTTGATCCACTGGTCAGGTGGGCCGCAGTTTGCAAAACAAAAGCTTCTAATCCATTTACATGTTTCTGATATTTGGGCCCACATGCTGAGTGGTCCATATTTTATTTTTGGGAAAACATGATGAAGGTCGGAAAAACAACTTGGATGGATTGGATCTCGCACCTATCCATTATGGCACATGTGTCGCGTGTACATAATCTTTATTGCACACGCGCGCATGCGCAATAATGCACCAAGACCGGTAAGCAAGATTCGGATTTGTGAAACCAAGTCTGGCGCTTGCTCTGCCGTTTTGAGATTGGCATTTGGGTACTTTCCGTGGTACGTTTGTCTTACCAATTTCTTGGCCCTTTTTTTTTACGGAAACGTTGTGGCCACTTTCTCTAACGTGGGAAAACGACTTAACTTGAATGAAATCTACGCCGTCCATTAGTTTTTGTTACCTCTTTTTTAGATCGATCTAAAAAATTCAGGCTGATTCAACACCAAGGTGGGCCACCCTATTTAAAACCTCTAGATTCATGTGGTATGGGCCATCTGAGTTTTGAAATACTTTGATTTCTTGGTATTTCTTTCGACCTTTATGAGGTACGGATTGGATGGCATATCAATACCGTGGTGGGCCCTATACAGAACTAAAGGCGGGCCGTCCCATCCCAACATATTCCTATGTTGTGGCCTGCCTGAGTGTTCGGTCATCATGATTTTTCGGTTCCATGATTACCTGATGGGCAGGTTGGATTTCCTCAAAGTTCCACCCACATGGCTCTTGGATCCGAGATACGCAAGCTCGGCTCAAACGGTTCCACTTTTTGTTCCCACCGTCTCATCCATCAGACTGGTCCACCGCAAACCTGCCTTCGTGTAGAAGCCACGCCATCGCTACGGGCATTAGGTTGGGCATCGCTACGGGCATTAGGTTGGGCATAATTGCATGGGATGAATGAACGGTTAAAGCATACGCGTCTTGTGCAACGTGATGAGTGGGCCCCACCTGATTAAATGCTGGCTCACGTCTGCTCGTTCGTGGGTTAGGTCGTGCCGGGTCCCATTTTGGCTGTACTGTAGGTCCCCCGTCACGACTGCGGATTTGGCTGCATGTGGCTGTGTTATGCACACCCTATCAGCCATAGACACGCACCTTGCACCTTTAGATGGTAGGAGTAAGCGGATTAGGTAGTTACCACCGTCAGTCTTGTCTGGTGGCGCGATGATATATGATTGGTGATGCCGGATGCTGTGGCCGGAGCGGCCAAAAAACCTTTTAAAAAGCCCGGCCTATCCCGGACAGTGGCCCCACCAATCATATCTTGTTATGTCACCACACAACCGCTGAAGGCGGTGAGAGCCTTGCTTCCGAATCTGCCTCCTCTGGGATGGGTCCAGACAGTTTTGAAGGTTTTTCAGCCAATTTTATCTGGCCACGTCACCACACAACTGCTGAGGAGGGCGAGGGCCTCAGCAGCTAATCTGCATCCCTGGTTCACCTGCGGATAAACTGGCCCGACTCACTTAGGAGGCGGGTTTGTGCCAAGCTAAAGGGGTAGTGGTTTGGGCTCTAATGGGTCGCGCGTGGTTTGAAAGATCAAGCCCATCACAATTAAATTTGGTTGGATTGGGTCAGGTCAGGTTGGACTTTGGCCTGATGAACTTTAAGTGGGTCAATTCGGGCCATAGGTTAATGAGTCGCAATTTCGCCCTGCACGTTTAGTAAATCGGTTAGCTCGACCCACTGCCATTCCCATTCGACGACTGCGCCGGCCAAGTTTTGGCGATGGAAGTCATCATCCTCTTTTCTGTAAATATATCTCAACCATTATAAAAAATAGATTCAAGTGCGAAATCTATGGATGGGACGGCTAAAGTTGTCCGTTACGTCTCACGCTTCGCACATGGCCCATTCACGATGGGACCTACACCTGGGACGGTTTTGATTTAAATAAAAAAACACGGAGGATTTTTTCCCCCCATAAATTTCTCAGATGCCGCCAACGAACCGCGCTGTGTCATCTGATTTTCGTTTGCGGAGACCGTGGCAGGTAAGTACGGTCAATAGTACTGACCTCTGCTATTGGATATGTTCAGGAACGGATTCCAATTGAGGAAGTGTTCGAGCAGTTGAAATGTACCAAAGAAGGGCTGTCATCGGAGGAAGGAGCCAACCGGCTTCAGATCTTCGGACCCAACAAGCTAGAAGAGAAAAAGGTTCGTTATCTGTCACTCTTCACAACCATTTCCTCATCTGCTTTCTTCCCTTTTCTTTCCTCGTTTCTTTTTTTTTTTTTTTTTTTGCCCCTCGAATATCTTATTGATATTGAAACTTAAAAAAAAAAAAAAAAAAATACAGGAAAGCAAAATTCTCAAGTTTCTGGGTTTCATGTGGAACCCTCTGTCATGGGTGATGGAACTGGCTGCTCTGATGGCTATTGGCTTAGCGAACGGCGATGGCAGGCCTCCAGATTGGCAGGACTTTGTTGGAATCGTTGTCTTGCTGGTAATCAACTCCACAATCAGTTTCATTGAAGAAAACAATGCCGGTAATGCAGCTGCTGCTCTGATGGCAGGTCTTGCACCAAAAACAAAGGTACGGAGACTGTTAAAACAAAGATTCTGAAATTTGGTTGCACCCATTTCAGATTATCATATTTAAACTCAATTCGTCTACATAACTTTTTTTAAAACCTAATTTGTAGGTTATCAGAGATGGTCGATGGAGTGAGCAGGATGCTGCCATTCTCGTTCCAGGAGACATCATAAGCATCAAGTTGGGAGATATTGTCCCTGCTGATGCCCGTCTTCTCGAGGGTGATCCCTTGAAGATTGACCAATCGGCCTTGACGGGAGAGTCCCTCCCTGTCACGAAGAGTCCCGGGGATGAGGTGTTCTCTGGTTCGACTTGCAAGCAGGGGGAGATTGAAGCTGTTGTCATTGCAACTGGTGTTCACACCTTCTTTGGGAAAGCCGCCCATCTGGTTGACAGTACCAACCAAGTTGGACATTTCCAGCAGGTTCTGACGGCCATTGGTAACTTTTGCATTTGCTCAATTGCGGTGGGCATGATTGTAGAGATCATTGTCATGTACCCGATTCAACATCGCAAATATAGGGATGGGATTGATAATCTGTTGGTTCTCTTGATTGGAGGCATACCTATTGCGATGCCTACTGTTTTGTCTGTGACAATGGCCATAGGATCCCACAGGCTGTCTGAGCAGGGTGCAATCACCAAGAGAATGACTGCAATAGAGGAGATGGCAGGCATGGATGTTCTCTGCAGTGATAAGACCGGGACGCTGACCCTTAACAAGCTGAGTGTCGACAGAACCTTGATTGAGGTGTTTGCAAAAGGCGTGGACAAAGAGCACGTGATCCTGCTCGCAGCAAGAGCATCAAGGACTGAAAATCAGGATGCTATTGATGCTGCCATTGTTGGGATGCTTGCAGATCCGAAGGAGGTATAACTCAATCCTCATGTCTTGGTATTCAGTTACATATTTCTTGCTCAGAAAAATTTATCAAAGGAATGCCAGATAATTCATGTGTTGCGTACATTAGGAAGTAACACACCATATTTGAATTTTGAGTGATTGTTGGAAATTCCGAGACTCCATTGTCTATTCTTGGTTTTTTCATGTGAATCTATAATGTCCTTTCCTTAGGCTACATTTGGATACACAACAAATTTGAATCGCAAATATTTAGATTTCTGTGGTTGAATGTGAAAGCAACATCATTGCAGTTTGGAACCAACTCCAATATGAACAATAAGGAAGGTGATCACAATTTGTTCATCTCCACAATTTATTTATCGAGATTCTCCAGTTCATTCAAACACTAAAACTTTGGGTTTGCAGCTGCATTGGCTAGCGGATCTTGAGAACATTAGCAATCTTGCCTCTTTCATAAACATCTGTGATTTATTTCTGTTGATTGACCAAGCGATGAAAGTAATGAAAAAAAAAAGTGACACACATGCAAGACAGAGCTACTATAAGGGCATACCCCATATTTCATATACAAAGTCGGAGTGACTTTGATGCTGAAATATGCTTATTTTATTTTTCGTTTGATTTCCAAGCAAACACAGAACATAGTACCTGTAGCAATTTTTTTAATGGTAATATATCCTGTCCATCTGACAGGCCAGAGCTGGTATAAGGGAGATGCATTTTCTTCCCTTCAACCCTGTGGACAAACGAACTGCTCTTACCTATATAGAGGCTGATGGCAGCTGGCATCGTGCGAGCAAAGGCGCCCCTGAGCAGGTACTAATTTTTCTTCTTATATTTTTCCCAGTTCTCATATAGATGGAAGGTATTTCAATATGGATTGGGCTGTTGTTCACTTTTTGTTTGGTCTCCATGAACAGATTTTGAACCTTTGCAACTGCAAGGATGATGTTAGGAACAAGGTTCATTCTGTGATAGACAAGTTTGCTGAACGTGGGCTTCGATCATTGGCTGTTGCAAGACAGGTTTGTCATAGTTGTTTTTCAGTGTCTTGTTTCTATCTCTGTGATAAACTCCTCTTATCATCAGTTTTATGCTTTGGCTGACAGGAAGTGCCCGAGAGAACAAAGGAGAGTCTGGGAACACCATGGCAATTTGTTGGTCTGTTGCCTCTCTTTGATCCCCCCAGGCATGACAGTGCAGAAACCATCCGCAGGGCTCTCAACCTTGGCGTGAATGTGAAGATGATTACAGGTAAATTTGGTTTTCTTTGCTTGTCCTTGCATTGCAATTTCCTTCCCTATTCACCAATTTACTTGCATTCTCTTCCATAACTTCAGGGGATCAGCTTGCTATTGCTAAGGAGACGGGCCGAAGGCTCGGAATGGGAACAAACATGTATCCTTCATCTTCGTTGCTTGGTGGAGACAAGGATGCATCCATTGCTGCTCTCCCCGTTGATGAGCTGATTGAGAAGGCCGATGGATTTGCAGGAGTATTTCCAGGTGACGTTTATAATTCAGTTCCTTCTTATCTTTTCCATGATTAGAAAAACCGTTCAGCTTATATTTTCATTTTGGTTTTTGTGAAACAGAACACAAGTACGAAATCGTGAGGAAGTTACAGGAGAGGAAGCATATCTGTGGTATGACAGGAGATGGTGTCAATGACGCGCCTGCTTTGAAAAAGGCTGATATTGGAATTGCTGTCGCTGATGCTACCGATGCTGCTAGAAGCGCTTCAGACATTGTTCTTACTGAACCTGGACTCAGTGTCATCGTTAGTGCTGTTCTAACCAGCAGAGCTATTTTCCAGAGGATGAAGAACTATACGGTTAGATCTAATCTAATCCATGCTCTCATTTTCCTAACCATCCCCACCTTTTTTCATCTAAACACTCTCCTTTTGGCTCCTTTGATATTTGCAGATATATGCAGTCTCTATCACCATCCGTATTGTTGTAAGTAGCGATAACAGCATCACCATCTGTGTCTTAATTCATCTTTCCTAATTGCTTGTATTGATTTCTTTCTCTCTTCCCATTCTTGCAGCTTGGTTTTATGCTTATTGCTCTGATTTGGCAGTATGACTTCTCTCCCTTCATGGTTTTGATCATTGCCATTCTCAATGACGGTGAGTGTTCTTCTATCAAAGAACCATGAAGAAGATCCAAAGTATCTTTTTTCTCCCCGAGTGATGGTGGGATTAAACTTGTTTCCTTGTGATGGAATTGATTACAGGAACAATAATGACAATCTCTAAGGATCGAGTGAAGCCATCCCCCATGCCAGACAGTTGGAAGCTGAAAGAGATTTTCGTTACTGGCATTGCTCTTGGCAGTTATCTGGCACTGATGACAGTCATCTTCTTTTGGGCAATGAAAGATACCGACTTCTTCTCGGTAAGATTTTCTTTCCCCTCACATTGCATGTGGCATAAAAAAAATTAAAAAATGTGCTGATTGGAACTGTTGGATGGCCATATGCCAAAATCAAGGGGAGTGAACTGTTGTAGCCAGTGGATAAGTGGTCACTGATTTTTGGGGTATTGCCCATATAAACGGTGTTCCATCTGATCGACATACCAGATCGCCACATGCCAATTGGTCGTGTGCACCTTGGGGATGGAACCACTTCGAAATTTTATGCATGTGCACCACATACTAACATCCATTAACGAAAGAAGGAAAGGAGATTTCCAAATCTCACTATTCCAAGATGGATTAGGTTCTATATATATTTCCCTCATTATTGAATTCTTAAGCCTTATTTATTTATTGAATGCAGAATAAATTCCACGTTAGGTCACTGAGGAATAACGAAAATGAGATGATGGCGGCCTTGTACCTGCAAGTGAGCATTGTGAGCCAGGCCCTCATATTTGTCACCCGATCTCGCAGCTGGTCCTTCATTGAACGTCCTGGGCTCCTTTTGGTCAGCGCCTTCATAGCTGCTCAGCTGGTAAGATCTCTACTTAATTTCCTTTCCACTGACCGCATTAGATTTCATTTAAAAATGCTCATTCACGCATTGTTCTATAAACTAGAATGCTAAGCAAGGACACTTCATTGTACAATTGAGATTGGCCTGTGATTCGGAGACTGGCCCCACGAGTTGAAAGGGTATCTTGATCAAGTGGGTCCCACCTACCTCTCGGTGATTGGATTCATTCACCCGTAGAATACATCCAGCATGAGTGTCACCTGTCGTTCCCGACCAATTCAAAACCCCGTCTGATAAGATCCACATTCAATTACTAACTGATTCTATTTTTCCAGGTGGCAACTCTGATAGCTGTCTATGCCAACTGGGGTTTCGCCAGGATCAAAGGAGTGGGGTGGGGCTGGGCTGGTCTCATCTGGCTTTACAGTGTGGTATTCTACTTCCCGCTTGATTTCATGAAATTTGCCGTCCGCTATGCCCTAAGTGGAAAGGCTTGGGATACCCTTATACAGAATAAGGTATTAATCTATACTCTCTCTCATCTCTCTCTCTCTCCCTCTCTCTCTCCCTCTCTCTCTCTCTCTCTATTAGAAATGTTCTCCCGGGAACCAGTCTGTAAATATCTTACATAAGAAGTCATTAGAACTCATCCCACTGATGCTGCTGTTGTGGTTGTCTGTCTACTAGACTGCATTCACTAGCAAGAAGGATTACGGCAGAGAGGAAAGAGAAGCTCAATGGGCACTGGCACAGAGGACGCTCCATGGGCTCCATCCACCTGAAACAACCAACCTCTTCTCTGACAAGAGCAGCTACCGGGAGCTTTCGGAGATTGCCGAGCAGGCCAAGAGGCGAGCTGAGGTCGCAAGGTATGGATGCCACCATGCAGATGCAATTACAACGCCATTTGACTAAAACAACCTGTGTTTGCTCTTTTAACTAAGGTTTGTGACTTTGTTTCTTCCAGGCTACGTGAACTGCACACGCTCAAGGGACATGTGGAGTCGGTGGTGAAGCTGAAAGGCCTTGACATCGATACGATCCAGCAGCATTACACCGTGTGATGAAACATAACATAGAAGCAACTCATCGAGAGGTTAAGCGGCAGGTCCCGACGGTGAAAGATCAAACAAAAATAGAAGGGGAGCTCTAACTAGTAGGATGTTTTCTATTGATGCGTGCCATGCTGTAATTTCATGGTTTCATTTTCATTTTGCTGGCAGGGGCAGAGGATAGGTCTGTCTGGTTTCCATTTCGTTATGTAGTATGAGCAAAATGACCTTTCTATAGTTAGTTTAATCACTGAGAAACTCCTATAGCGAAAGTTTGCTATGGGTGGATCTTTTGGCTGCCAAATTTTCTTATTGGATGGTGATGGGAAGTGGGCTTTGATTTCTCAGGAAGGGTTGTGATGGTGTTTGGGTCCGCTCTGATAAAAAATGCAATGTCATGTAAAGATCAGAGGGTCTATTGAATTGGTTAGAAACTAACTCATGGTTCAACAACAAAAAATGAAAGGACCGATGTAGTTGAAATGCTGGTTGGAGTAGCAGCGACTTAGTTGTTTTACATGACTAGCAAAACTCACCTTGTCATGCAATGGTTTGCAACTCATGGCGCCCACTTATCTTAATGTCTAGGTAGCATCTCTTGAGGTAGCAAACAACTGGGAATTCCTGTCCACATCCAATGCTTAGCTGGTCCATGTTTGCTCTCTACCATCCCACCATCTCAATTGATGGAACTTGTGGTGTAGCATTTGTGGGACCCACTTTCATTGGTTGGTACAGCATCATGCAAGGCTAGATGTTTCGCTCTCTTAGGGTCTGTTATTCTTATCCATCCGGCACTCTTTGAACAAAAAAAAAAAAAAGTGAAAGAAAGAAAGAAAAAAAAGTGAAATCAAAATTCCAAAGCAGGACTGATTCCGTCGTTGGAACGAATGCAGTAAGTTCCTGCATTGGCATTCTGCTTTCAATTTTAAATTGGTCAAGTATTGATGACGAGTGGTATCAGAGAGTGAAGATGAAGATATTATATGAGAGTTGTGTAAAACTATTCTTTGAACCTTCCAAAACACAGCGACAGTAGCCCAACAAAGAAGCATGAACAAAATGAAATCCCCTTTGTTGAATTACATTATGAAAAGTATATACTTACAAAAGGTGGCTACAACTTAAAGAAGGGAAGAATAGTTCCATCCTGCTTCACATTTGGTTGTGGTGAAATATATGATTCTTTGGTTGTGATGAAATATATGAATCTTGGGGAATGTTAGAGTTGGATTTATTATATTTATTTTTGTTGATATACCAGATTTCGTAAGAAAACTTGAAAAAGTTTTCGAATCCTTCCATCACAGACCGATTCTATCATAATTCCCACGCCTTTGGTTGACATGGATACACACATTCTCCATCGAAAATTTGAACGTGGTAAGGGATCCTTTTAAAAACAGTCTCTTTCTCCTCCAACCATCTCTTTCCCCCCTTTCACATCCGGTAAGACCCTTCAACTTTAGGTGAACCTAGTGTCCATTCCTTTGGCATACGTGTTATGGTATTTGTTTTTGTTTCTCTTGTTTTTTAATTTTTTATTATTTATTTATTTATTTTTAAAATCTAAATGAAGAATCTGCGTACAAACAAAAGTGAGGTTGGGCCACACAAATGTTTATGAGAAATCTATTCACACCACCAGGTGTGTCAACCATGGTAGGCCCATGGCACAAAAATCAATGCATTCTGTGATTCAAATGGGCCATACCAAAGGAAACAGTTTGGAGGCCAAAGCCCACCCTTGATTTTTACATGGTCCACTATGACGTTTATGTAAAATCCACTCTAACCATTAGCTAGGTCATCCCAAGTTTGGTTTAGGGAAATATATCAGTTTGCCCTGGGCTTCAGGTGGGTTACACCAAAGGAAATTGGTTGGTAGAGAGATGTCTACATATGACTTTTTTTAGACCCATCATATAATGATTATATGAAATTCACTCCAACCATTAGATGCCACACTAAAATTTATGTCTGGGCCCAAAATCAAGCCCAACCATGAACCTCACGAAGGGAAACAATTTGTAGGTGAGTTTATGCTATTTCTAATCATGTGATTCACATGAATCTGGGCTGAACTTTGGGCCTAACAGAGGATGTACACACGTAGTGGTTAGGGTGGATTTCACATAAACACCACTATGGGCCCATAAGAGAATTCTGAGCTTTCCATCTAATTGGAAATAATGCTTTTGGATCTTTTGCTATGAAATTCAGGCCATTTCCCTTGTCAGGTGGGCTAAAGTGTACGGAGTTAAACTGAAGGTAAAAATAATTTTCTTTAGTCATCCTTTTGTTTTCAGTGCTAAGCAGCCCGCATGAGGTGTGAAATGTTTTGCATGCTGGATAGCCTACATGAGGTGTGAAATGACCCCATATTTAGCAAAGGATCTTAGACATTGTGGCCCACTTGATGAGTTCTTTGGCTTTGTTTTATTTGGATCATTTCTATTTGTGTTACATATTCTTTGAAATTGTGGGCTTGTTTTTGGATTGTGAAAGGGCTATTTCATGATTTATGCCGTGTGGCTCACTGCTATATATATATATATATATATATATATATATATATATATATATATATATATATATATATATATATATATATATATATATATATATATATATATATATATATATATATATATATATATATATATATATTAAGAGGAAAAAGATTGCTTTAATATATACCTTGTGGGGATTTGATATGGGCACTATGGGCCCAAACCACTAAAAAAATCTGACATGATGCACTATGGGCCCGGCCTTAGATTATTTGAGGCACGAAATTAGTTTTGTTTCAAGTATCTTAACCTGATATGAGAGTGGAAACCACAAAATCAGATGTACCATCAAATACAATCAGATACATTTGACATGAATCCATGCTTTGTTTGCAGGCCACACGTAAATTAATGAGAATGGATGGTCAGAAAAATCATCATCATCATAGCCTTATCCCAACTAATTAGGGTAGCCTACATGAACCCATGGTTAGAAAAAAAAAGAGCAAAAGGGACTACCTGAAGCCTACATTCAACGTATATTTGTAGCCCACCTCAGCGCCAGACCTGTGTGATCTTCAGGCTGCTAAGAATAATGGTGGGAGCCCACCTGATCAACCGCTTGGATGGGCAGATGTGGTCAAAATAGGATACTTTTGGGACTTGCCTTAGTAGCTATAATGGTTCTTTGATACATAACCTCTTCATTCTTCACCTCAAATGGCATCACTTATCTTACACGATCCTAGTTTCACAAGAGTTTTAACATTAAAAGATCTTCTCTCGATCTTCACTGCATATTTGCCGACATGGCATATAGGTGTCAGATCTAAGATCCTTGTTGGATAGGACCCACCTTGTGGATGCCCTGGCCTGACGATTATGGGGAGTTTTTGCTAAAATAACTCGCCAAAATCTTTTGAACATCTGTTTCTAACATTGTGGCCCATTAGGTCAAATGTCTAGAAGTTCATGTGTGCCCCACCTAATGAGTGGATGGCCTGAATTTCATTACGAGGATTCTCCGTGAAATGGGACCCACTCGTTACATGGTGCGGATGTGCCATACAAGTTGTAATGCCCCGGATTTCGGGCCGAGTAAATACTCGACTTCTGATATCCCAGGTGCCACTTATGCTTTGCAAAGAAGGGATTTTATAATTCATTTCATTTGGCATTTGATCAGTTTATAGAATTAAAATAGACTATACGATGTGTCCTATAATAAACGTGAATTTAATGCAAGTAAACCAGCTATCAGTAGAACATATTCATCCAGAGTACGGGACTACCGCTGACCAAAATATACAGTCCAAAATTTACAAATGTGTCAAATCTAAGATCTCATTGACGACCCATGGGCGTCCTACATTGGCCCACTAAATAACTCGATATACGAGGACTCCTCCTCTGAGTCCATGAATGCCTTGCCCAACGCATCGGACTCCAGGGTACCTGCGTTTATGATAGGGTTTGGTTGATGTTTTAAAATACTATCCCAGAATGGGAGTGAGTGATCAACTTAGTGGTTACATTAACTCTAAGTTACACATGTTATCATATCTACATGCACAGTTAATGAAAAGTAACTTAAGCATACAGTCCATAGACACTCTTATTAATGCACATGCATGCCATTATGATATGATGCATACCCTTGCTATCCAACACTCCCTCATAGCAACTCCATTTTACGTTCGTAAATGAGCAACACTCCCTCAACATGCGACCTCAACTGTCGAGTCGCCACACCTAGCTAACACAATGCGGTGAATGCTCATGTTAGTCAAATGAATTAATTAAGTCCGTTCATCTAGTAAGATTGGGGAAGCTGGAACATCTCCATATAATCAATGGCGATATCCAGATTGTTAGGCCTAGGGTGGCCATAACGACTCTTTGCCTGCGATCCTTAATCTATGTTAGGGTTTACCACCCAGACGACAACTCCCTAATTAATATGAGGCTAACACTGACCCAACCGATCACTTAAGACCCGGATGACACAGCCTGAACGCACAGGGTTAGGCCGCCCATCGACGGATGGAGGGCGCTCACAAATGATATAAGGGTCGTTACCCAAACGCAATTGTGAAATGGTCGCGACATCATTACGGTTTGATGTACTAGGCTCATAGTCCTATTGGTTGCTCATTGGTCACTACAGGGAGACTCGTCACCCCAGTGTAAGCCGACGACACGGACACCTGAGACTTAGGGATCGTATCACTAATGATTATCAGTAGGCCTTTTTAAGATATGGGAGTGCTCTAAATTCAAGCAGACGTGAACATACATGGTGGACACACATAGTTGGTCTACTATTAAGCTAATTCGGTTGACTCGGACTAACTACGGCATAATTGGCATTTAGTGCAAGCATCTTGTGTAGTCCGACTACTACCGGTTATCCATGTTCGGCCCAGATCAATCAAACTAGTTTAGGGCGGCCAACCCAATCAGGGCTGCCCTTGTGGATTTATGATTTGCCAGCCAACTCGACTACCCAGGTAGTCCTGGTCAGTCAATCACACTAATAAATTGATACCGTGACTAATAAGGAGGGATATAAACAATGAATTCAGAAAATCCTACTTTATGGTGCATTTCATAGAACATGCAAGTGGCATTACACTAAGATAACAAATAATGGAAAGCAAGCGGCCATATAAGTGTGCACTGGTTAACATATATTCATCTACATATTATATCAATCATCAATCGACACTAATTAGCAAGCATTCGTCCATACATTTTGTACCCAAATCAATAATTAACACTGGTTAGCATGCATCCGTCTAAGCATTACACAAATCACTCTAAACTGTTGGTTCTTAAGATAAAAGGATAATTGGGTCACTTTGGTTCTAATTAAGATTTGACCCATAGTTGTCTTGACCTTAGATAGATATTTGTTTAGTTGTGGTTGCCTTAATTACTCAGTAATAGGTTAGCTAGACTTAGGCCCTATGTGAACAAATCACGGGGCTAAACTCAATATGTAAGTGATAGGTCAGATTTGTTGGCTTTCTACGGTTGATTAATCTTATTTGTATAATTTTTTATTGGTACCACCCACGTATATGTTCACTTTGACCATATATATATATATATATATAGGACGTTGCACGAGTTGGCACTTTGCTGAGAAAGATGGCTGGCGTTGTAAGTTAGCAGTAGTATACATCTAACATCCCATTGTAGGGGATCTCAGTTTGTACTACAAAAGTGATCCCATGATTTAGTGATTCGAACCGTCCACTTGATGGGCCTCACCATTAATGGGGCATGCACTAATTAAGACATGTCACATTAGAAAAAAACCAAACTCTTGAAATGGTGGCCCATTGAATAGATGGTTCTTGGAACAACATATAAATGGTTCATATTCAATAAGAAAAAGGCCACATGTTCAAAAGTGATTACATCTGTTCCGGTGTGTCCTTGTAGATCAATGAAAAGTAGCACAACTTGTGAGCGACGGATGAAATTCTACTCGTGCTTGAGAATATCTTTTGTTATTTATCATTTGACCTACCGAGAGTCATAAGCACGCTTTCAAATGAAATACTATCATGGTGTCTTTGCACAGAACATGTGTGGTCAGGTTGCCCTTTCACAAATGACAAGTGTGGTCAAAGCAGCCTGCTCGACAAGCTTATAAAGATCCACCGAGATAGAAAGTCTATTACAATTTGAATATGCTTAGCAAGACCATCTCACACAATCCTGCTAAAGTATTGAACTTATCCACAAATGTATGATTGATGCTTATATGGTGACTATGAAGGTTCGACAAGCCGATTCTTCCAAAATGAAAGAAAATCAAAAGACACGATATTGAATCTAAATCCAAGTAGGATTCAAGCTGAACATTCAAGGATCTCTATAGCTAAATTCGCAATGAGATCTAAAAACGGATTGATTTAGTAACCTTCAAGAATCTCAAACTAGTAAGGTATTTATCATTTATTTAATTTTCTGCTTATTTTATTTATTTGATGATTGTATTGAGCTTTAGTTATAAATAATTAAAATTGACATTTTAGCCTTTAGTCTTTATTTCTGTCTCCACCACTACATTATTGAGAAACTCAAGACCCACGATCACTGTTGAAAGAAAAGTCCTTAGCTCAAGGCAAAAGTTCACATTTTGAAGGACTAACAATCCCCGTTTAAATTGCCTGATGGATGCAATGTCGGTGGCTAGATAATCGGTCAACCTTCACAAATATGATCCTATCTCTAGTTTAGCACTTAGATTATAAGCACTCAATCAAACACGAGTCAAGTAAGGCTCAGGCACGCCTACACTATCTTGATCGGACATGTTTGATTGTAAACAAGCCGTTCATTGAGATGTGTGGTCTCGTGTTTGATTGAATAGCAACAAATGACTTTGATCATTCAATCTGGTGGGTTGGTGTGTAGGCCATCCATGGGGAGGTTGATTATATCATTGATTTGGATGGTTGAACTATAGGCTCTACTTGAAGAAACTAAAACATGGTGAGAGTAACGTGCAAATCCAATCAATCATAATCTGCGACACTTTGAAATTAATAGATGCTTCTTAGCATAATTCATAGTACAGGCGTGGTCTACCTAATGCGGGGACTTGATTTTAGAAGAAATTTTTTTTATGGTGGGTCTGAACATTTACATGGCTCTGATGCAGAAATGATACTATGGCCGAAAGATGGAGTTGCATGCTAAGTTTGCGTGCAACCTGCCTTATAAGATCAGTTCCAAATAATGGATCACGATTTATATGAACTCATATGAACCCTCAGGAAATATATATTAGTGTCAAGTTAGGCTTGGTATATAACACTAAGTTTTGTCAGCTTGTGATATGGAGCTATTTTATTGATCCGTCCAAACTTTTATCAAGTCCACTCAAATATGTATCAGCTGACTGGTGAAATGGTGTCACATCACAATCTGATGAAATTGGTGTTAACTGGCAGGACCTGGATTACATATCCCCATCACCTGCGAGCCTACACAAAGCATGATTTAAAGTTGTTCAGATGGTGACCTCTTAACCAATTAAATCTCATCATGTCTAGGGGTGTACATCATATAACACCATGAATTTTTGCTATTTTGGATTTGCCAAAAAATCATTAATTTTTTTTAATAACTAGTCACGTCATCACTTATGGACCATTGACGCTCGAGGTAAGCTTATATGTGACTGATACCGATAAAGAACTGTACAAATAAGATTGATCAACCGTAGAAAACCAATGAACCCAACTGATCACTCAAACATCGAGTTTAGCCCCATGATTTGTTCACATAGGGCCCAAAGTTAATCGACCCATCACTAACTAATCAAGACAATCGTAACTAAGTTAAAGACCTACCCAAAGCTGAGCTAGCTATGGGTTGAACCTCAATTAATAAACCAAATCAATCCAGTTACTCTTTTAGCATAAAACCGACGGTTTAGAGTGATCATGACCGAATCACCATTTTCTTTAATTTCAAATCGGTCATACTGTGAACTTAGTTAATTCATGCCTCAACCACTGCGCCTAAGAAATCTCTCTACCCAATTTATTTTAAAAGTGTCCCAATTACCCGAACAAGCTCTAGACTGCTCGTTAGTGGGCCGCTAGTTTCGAAATTATAGAGTAATGTTCATCTCACTGGGCTTGTTGTAACAACCTTAAATTTTGGTACATCATAAAAAAAATTAAATTAAATATTTAAAGATTTTATTTTTAAATAAAAATAAAAACAAGTCAATAGTTGAGTTGGTAGCGAAATTCTTAATTAAGAGAGAGGTTTAGGGATCGATTCTTAAAGTAGTAATAATAAACTTTTTATTAAATATTATAAAAAAATTCAAATTCAAGATAAGGGAGGATGTGCTCATCCTATCTTATGAAAATTTTCTTTAAAAAGGAATACGGAAGGTTTCTGCCTTAAAAAAAAAAGGAGATAGGAAGCTCTAAAGTAAAATGAGGAGGAAATTCTAAGAAGACTCGGTCAGGTAAGTTTTAATCGTTAGATCTTTTTAACTTTTTATTATGTTGTTAATTTCTTCTTGATCTATACAATAGATGGCGTGGATCATCCACACCATCATTGTATAGGTGTATAGAATCAATTTTAATAAAGTGACGATTTTATAATTTTGGTCTAATTAGTAATATTTTAGGAATAAATTAAATGGATGGAATCTGATTGTGCTAAGATAGATCTGTACGGATCATATGATCTTTAAGGCCAAAATATACAAGGGCCATAATTTTTAGATCAATCTAACAATCAGATAGGCTACATTAGTCAGATCTAAAAGTGTTTACTAAAGGAATCTTAGATTTTTGCGCAAGTGTTGGTATCACTTGGCGTAGAAGGTCGAGATGGGCCATCGGTGTATGTGTGGTTAGATCCACACCATCCATCTAATGTGTAGAGACAAAACATGATAATACCTCAAGAATCTGAATGATCTGACCATCCGATGGACCACTCCGATCAAGTAATTGTCATTCAATTTTATAATCTTAAAAAGGAGAAAAAAATAGAATAGAAATTTTAGTTATTTGATTATTTTGGATCTGACCACTTAGGATGTTAATAAGAGGTGGGCCCAACCATGTAATAAAAATATATGAATAATAATGTTGTTGATATAACTGATAGGATTTCTGAATTCAAACCAACATAATTACCCTGTGGATTTTACACTACCAGACTCAGGTGAGTAACCCAACTTGTCTCATAATTCATTAAAATTAAAATAAATCATTATGATTGTTTGATTGATTTACTGATTTGAATATTTTGATATGATAATTGTACGATAAATTTATATGTGAATATTTTTAATCGAGACAACTATGCCAAATATGAAAAATATGCATTTACCTATCATCCCTCATTCATTGCATTGCATAATGCATGGTCGATCCTAGGGGCCCTCCCTAGAAGAAATGTCGATCCTGGTAGAGCGTTACCAGATGCGGGCTATGCCCAAGCCTACCGAAAGGTGGAAGCCTACCCAACAGGTGGATGCAGGTTGACGACTTCCAACCCAAGTAGATGGACGATCACCCCATCTGATGCATTCATACCCCATTTTACATCGTTGTACATGTATTTTTGTATTATTTTAATTGATATGATTATGAACCATGCTGGGTTATATCACTAAGCCTGGTCAGCTTATATTTTTTATTGATGGAAAAACCGTACAGATGTGAATGAGGGTGGGCCAGTGGCTCAAAAATAGGAATATGTGGTCAAGCCAGAAATGACTTAAGGTACACGTGACCCTACTTGACAAAAGAAGAAGTTGCAGCCTTAGACTAGTCATTATATTTTTACTTTAATTATATTTAATTTTCTTAGATTGTAAATTAATTCTTTCAAGTTGTTGGACATGTTTATTTCATTTCATAAGATCCCAATTGAAAAGATCCTTAGTTATGTTTATGATTAATTATTGGAATAAATGATCGTTTCTTATTTTTGAGATGTTGTTGAGTATGAATGGAATGTAAATCTACGGTAGAGCTAGTAGGTAAATGAATAATTGTATAATTGAATGAAATTAGTACACTCAGTGTACGTGTCATGGGCCGAAACTCGAGTCTGAGGGTGCACACTCTGTACTCGAATTTCGGGGCGTGACAGAATGGTATCAGAGCGATGCTCGTTCTAAATTTAGTGTGACCTGTAAGTTATGATCCCACATACATACATAATTAGTATATTCCCTTTAATTAGAAATTGTACACTTAGGATTCCCTATTTAATTATTGTGTATTAGAAAAAAAAACGTAGAAAAAAATAATAATAAATAAATAAATGTTCCATATTCATGGATATATATATATATATATATATATATATATATATATATATAAATATATATATATATATATATATATATTAAATGAATGTATAAAACAACGTTAGGATGTTTTCCTATATTGTAATTTAATATTATTTGAACCGTAAAATTTTATTAAAAATATTAAATTTTCCAAAATTCTACTATACAGAAATGGACAACAGTAGTTACTCTGATTGTAAAAATCGTAACTATAAAAGAAAATATAATTCTAATGGTGGTAATTCAAAAAAAAAAAAAACTTAATTGTAGGTTGTAAAGTTTGGATTAAGTTTTATTATAAAGACAAAAAAAAAAAATCTAGGTTCCCTGCACTCAAATTGAATGTGTTTTACATTGAAATGAGTTATTCTCAATCAAATATAAATTTTAAAGATATTTAGTCGACAAG
Source organism: Magnolia sinica (assembly GCF_029962835.1). Lineage (NCBI taxonomy): Eukaryota > Viridiplantae > Streptophyta > Magnoliopsida > Magnoliales > Magnoliaceae > Magnolia > Magnolia sinica. The sequence continues at coordinate 83,365,388 of NC_080582.1, forward strand.
TTGCGTTGGACAGTATGAATCATCCACAACTTGTAAAATTCATAACTATAAAAGTATAACTCCGATCGATGCGATTCAAAATCCTGATCGATGATAGACAAGTCTAAATTAAAATAAAAATAATTAGAAAATCGAAATCAGATGGTCATTATACTGATTTAGAGACTTAGTGTAGACTTGTCAAAAATTCATCAAATTTTGGATAGGTCATACTGCGGGAATTTTAGAAATTCATGTGAATTGCTAACTAAGCTAAAATTTTATAAAAGGACTGTATACTTGTCATGGAATCCCAAAATAATTAATTAATTAATTAATTAAAATAAAAATAAAATAAAATTTGAATATAATTTGATGTTCCTAAGTATTTAAATAGTGATTATGACCACATCCATTAAAAAGAAATTAAATCTGCCAAAAAAAAAAAACTAAGTTCCTATTAATTTTTGCTGAACGTAAAAATAAGAATTTAGATTCTCTATACTTTTATTTGAATATAATTTAGATTAAGATGGATTAATATAATGAAAATAAATTTTAAAGATAATTTAATTCACAAAATTCTGCTGGACAGCAATCGGCAGCAAGAATTACCCAACTTATAAAATTCATAGCTATAAAAGTACTACTCCGATTGAGGCAATTCAAAAGCCTGATCGAAGATAGACAAGTCTATATTAAGATAAAAATAATAATAAATTTTGAATCTTATAGTAAATATACTGATCCAGTGAATTAGTACGGGCTGGTCATAAATTATCAAATTCTGGTCAGGACTGACTGCAGGAATTCTAAAAAATTTTACAGTTAGAATTTTTAGCTAAGATTTTACAGAGACAGTAAACTTATAATCAGATCTCCATATATATTTTTAACCTAATCTGAAATTTTATAGTATAATAAAATGTAATATAAACAACAGTCATCAAACCGAAAATCAATTTGTCTATACTGACTTTCTATAGATTTGAATTAATAGAATTTTTCATTTTAATAATTACCTTTGGTTAAATAAATATTTTTTTATTTGAAGTACTTCATTTAAAGAAAAAAAATATATTAAGTATTAAAAAAAAAAACCATAATCTCTACTAAATTTTAAAAATTCCTTCTTATAAGATCATAAGTCCATATTTGGTGGAAAAAAATATTTTAAGAAAAAAAAGAAATAAATAAATAAATATCAAACTCACTAGAATTTTTTTCAAGTATAGGACAATGTCTTCCCTAAATTTCAAGGTATGGTTAAATTATTTCTATTTTTCTAATAAATTTCAACATTATAGAGTGAAAATCTAGACCAGTTTAGTATCCCTGATCAAACTAGATAAAATTATCGTTCCAAATAATTCCTGAATATATATATATATATATATATATATATTTTAGTCATATAAATACCCCTATACTACTCTATAAAATTTTATGATGATTCGAATTGTAAAGAAATTATAAACATTTAAGCACTAGGCTGTAAACAATGGAAACGACTGTTGGACAGCAGGATTTTTCACCCTTAGCAGCAATAAAAACCCTAATAAAAGTAATAATTTTAATAAGAATTTTTTTCTTTTTTTATCATGTAGTTAATGACATTTTTTTTCAAATTTCAAGTCATTTTGACTTTTGATTCGAATGTTAAAATTCTGTAAATAACATTGTGTCTGTGAGTCCAAATTTAAAATATTTCGTTGGTTATTTGAGTGATGCAATACATAAGATCATTAATTTTTATGGTATCTGAAACTTAGAAACCCAACCTAAGAGCCCATAATATTAAAAAGAAAGAAATTTGCTCCTTATATTTTGTTAAATAATGAAAATCACCTGATTTGAGAAACTTATGACTAATTAAGTACGAGTCCAATTAAGGTGATTCAAAGGCTACATCGTAGATTAATAAATCGAGTTCAAAAGAAAATAATTAAGAAAATAAAATTTTAAAATTTTTTTAAAAATCAAATTTTATTTTTAACTGGAAAAAAAATGTTTATTTCTAGACAACCTTCACTGTATGAATTTTTGAATCTTCTATAAACCATAGTTTTTGACAAAATTTTACATATTTATAAATTCACTATTACAAAAACTAAAAAACCAATCCAGTGTATAAAACCATCCATTACATAAGTGTGACCAATGCCATTAAAAGCAAAAAATAAAAAATAAAAATTGAAATGTTAGTATTTAAATCTCGAGGACGAGATTTTATTTTAAGGGGGTAGAATGTAACAACCTTAAATTTTGGTACATCATAAAAAAAAACTAAATTAAATATTTAATGATTTTATTTTTAAATAAAAATAAAAGCAAGTTAATAGTTGAGTTGGTAGCGAAATTCTTAATTAAGAGAGAGGTTTAGGGATCGATTCTTGAAGTAGTAATAATAAATTTTTTATTAAATATTATAAAAAAATTCAAATTCAAGATAAGGGAGGATGTGCTCATCCTATCTTATGAAAATTTTCTTTAAAAAGGGATACGGAAGGTTTCTGCATTAAAAAAAAGGAGATAAGAAGCCCTAAAGTAAAATGAGGAGGAAATTCTAAGAAGACTCGGTCAGGTAAGTTTTAATCATTAGATCTTTTTAGCTTTTTATTATGTTGTTAATTTCTTCTTGATCTATACAATGGATGGCGTGGATCATCCACACCATCATTGTATAGGTGTGTAGAGTCAATTTTAATAAAGTGACGATTTTATAAAAGGGCTATAATTTTTAGATCAATCTAACAATCAGATAGGCTACATTAGTCAGATCTAAAAGTGTTTAATAAAGGAATCTTAGATTTTTGCGCAAGTGTTGGTATCACTTGGCGTAGAAGGTCGAGATGGGCCATCGGTGTATGTGTGGTTAGATCCACACCATCCATCTAATGTGTAGAGACAAAACATGATAATACCTCAAGAATCTGAATGATCTGACCATCCGATGGACCACCCCGATCAAGTAATTGTCATTCAATCTTATAATCTTAAAAAGGAGAAAAAAATAGAATAGAAATTTTAGTTATTTGATTATTTTGGATCTGGCCACTTAGGATGTTAATAAGAGGTGGGCCCAACCATGTAATAAAAATATATGAATAATAATGTTGTTGATATAACTGATAGGATTTCTGAATTCAAACCAACATAATTACCCTGTGAATTTTACACTACCAGACTCAGGTGAGTAACCCAACTTGTCTCATAATTCATTAAAATTAAAATAAATCATTATGATTGTTTGATTGATTTACTGATTTGAATATTTTGATATGATAATTGTACGATAAATTTATATATAAATATTTTTAATCGAGACAACTATGCCAAATATGAAAAATATGCATTTACATATCATCCCTCATTCATTGCATTGCATAATGCATGGTCGATCCTAGGGGCCCTCCCTAGAAGAAATGTCGATCCTGGTAGAGCGTTACCAGATGCGGGCTATACCCAAGCCTACCAAAAGGTGGAAGCCTACCCAACGGGTGGATGTGGGTTGACGACTTCCAACCCAAGTAGATGGACGATCACACCATCTGATGCATTCATACCCCATTTTGCATCGTTGTACATGTATTTTTGTATTATTTTAATTAATATGATTATGAACCATGCTGGGTTATATCACTAAGCCTGGTCAGCTTATATTTTTTATTGATGGAAAAACCGTACAGATGTGAATGAGGGTGGGCCAGTGGATCAAAAATAGGAATATGTGGTCAAGCCAAAAAGGACTTAAGGTACACGTGACCCTACTTGACAAAAGAAGAAGTTGCAGCCTTAGACTAGTCATGATATTTTTACTTTAATTATATTTAATTTTCTTAGATTGTAAATTAATTCTTTCAAGTTGTTGGACATGTTTATTTCATTTCATAAGATCCCAATTGAGAGGGTCCTTAGTTATGTTTATGATTAATTATTATAATAAATGATCGTTTCTTATTTTTGAAATGTTGTTGAGTATGAATAGAATGTAAATCTACGATAGAGCTAGTAGGTAAATGAATAATTATATAATTGAATGAAATTAGTACACTCAGTGTACGTGTCATGGGCCGAAACTCGGGTCTGAGGGTGCACACTCTGTACTCGAATTTCGGGGCGTGACACTTGTGGTCCATCGCGGGAAATGGACTCAAACGACCCGTAAAAACAGAAGATTTATGCCTCCCAGTCGGTACTTGTAAAATGCAACTCTTCCAAGTATTGACAAAAAATCTGAATTTTAAAACAAATGGCCCCGCCACTTAGAATAATAAATTAGGACATCTCAGCAGTCGAATTTCAACCAAATTTGCACCATATATTGAAGATATTTCTCTACACTCGTTCACCAAATTTGACCCCGATTGAGAAACAGTGACCGTTGATTACAAATTGGACCTTTGCGACAAAATCTCTCATCCGTTTGCTGTCAAACTTTACCCAGCCCTTCATCAGGCCATAGGGTACCTGTTCTATAAATTAGATGGGCCAGGGGGCAATCAGGGTAGCCCCATCAGCCAGAAATGGGCCCCACAGGACCATTTGAAGAAAATTACAGTACCCAGGGCCAACTGGTTTAAAACTTGAGATATAAAATCCCTTATCCCTCCTCTCTCCCTCATTTCCCACAGCCATTTCCAGCAGAGAGAGAGAGAGAGAAAGAGAGAGAGGAGGAGGAGGAGGAGGAGGGTGCATGTGCAAGGGAGCTGGGGAATTAAAATTTCCGCACCCCTACCACCACTGCACACTAGAAACCTTGGCCCTACCATCGTAGAAATGAGGTATAGCCGATCCAAGGTAACAATCTTGACTTCTCCTCAATTTCTCTTAAGCTAGGGTCGCATGCATGCATCTCGACATGCATTCTTTGGTGCAAGGCTTAGATACGTCGAGTTTACGGACCCGATGACGTTAGAGCGACCACAAAGGCTTCTGATCAACAATAGGTGCGGACCATTAACATTAGGTGGCCATTTATCAAACCTAGGCTATAATTAATGATTTTCTATGAAAATATTATTGTGCATGTTGTTTCCCAAAGGAATTAATGGTAGACATTCACTAAAAATTGATTAGACTCTATTAGAGGGGTAGTACTTTAGTTCCTAACCATCTGATGTTTACCCTATTTAAATTCCTTTCCACTATGAGAAATTGAGTTTGACTCATCCTCGAACCTGGAGTAATTTGGAAAAAATGTATTGCATGCTTTCCATGTATATGAATTGAGGAAATTGATAGCATAATTACATACATGCATGTCTAAATTTCTGTAATTAGGAATATTATATGGTCCTCTTACAATGTTAAGTAAATTGATGTTCTTACATGCTTGCTTAGAACTTTCTTATAATTTGATCACTAGTAATATCTAATATAAGAATCTAATACTTATGTATGCTCGAATTCCCCACAAATAGAAGTAGATCGTATTATAATTTTGTTATATGTAGGAATACAATCCCCCTTGTTTGGTTGGCCAGCAAACACCGAAGCCGGTAGCGGTAGCCCCATTGATAGGGTTGTCTAACGGCTAATCTGACCCATTTAGTTCGAGTACGAATATCTGGGAGTAGTTAGACTACATGGGACGCTCGCTTCCAATGCCGTGTATTCCGCAACTCACCTGAATGAGGGCAAATTACATCACTAGTTGACCAACCATGTATGGTCACGCTTACCTGAATCTGAAGCACCTCATGCCTTTGAGAGGCTACTATTAACCGTAATGATATGATTCCCAAGACTCATAAGCCGGACATGGTGGAATGGGACACCATGTCCGAGCTGTCGGCCTACGCTGGGGTGATGAGCCTCCCTATAGTGACTAGTGAGTAACCAAGTCTCGGGAGCCAAGCGTGATAGAATGGGACACTGTGTCCATGCCGTCGACCTACGCTGGGGTGACGAGCCTCCTCGTAGTGATCAGCGAGCATAAGATGTGATAGGTCCTTATTTGAACGGCCCCGTTAAATTACCCAACCGATGGTTCCGTACCAAAGTACCATTCGAACGACCTGGGCATGGATAGAATTGGGTGACGAGCCCTTTCCCTTGTAGTGATTTGGTTATTTGACAAGCCCGCACCTCGAAATTGAGTGATCATACTCACTGTTGGGTGACGATCTATACCGAGTTGATCCTCAAACCTTTAGGTATCATGCCTTACCTTTAGAATTATTGATTTGTAAGACAAAAGAATGATACCTAAATTTGGATCAAGGATCGCAGGCTCAAAGCACTACGGCCGCCCTGGGCCAAGTGATCTGGGTAAAGCCATTGACTAAATAGAGGTGTTTCAGCTTCCCCAATCTTACTGGATGAACGGACTTAATTAAATATTCGGCTAACATAAATCTTCATGCATTGCATTAGTTAAGTTGGTGACTCGACAGTTGAGGTCGCATTGAAAAAATGTTGGTCATTTGCGATCGTAAGATGGAGTCACTTGAGGGAGTGTTGTTGATGAGGGCATGCATCATTCCATAATACATGCATATGCACTAACAAGAGTAGTTAGGTATTGGTGTTTGTATGCTTTTCATTAATCTCTCCTTTGTAATTGATATTTTAGGTAACTCATTGCTAATGGCACCCACTAAGTTGATTACCCACTCCCACTCTGGGACGGTATTTTAAAACACCAACCAGGCCCTTCTTTAGATGCAGGTGTCATGAACCTGTTATAGATATAGGGACGACAGAGTTGAATGCTCTGGGGGCACCATCGTGGACGATGAGGAGGAGTGAGAGTATTTCCAGACTTTCGGTGGATCCTTCTATTCCGAGTTCGGGCGATCACGGGGTATGGGCCAGGGCCCTAGTCACTTTTGGATTTGTGGTTTGAATATTTTTATATTTAGTGGCACTTGATACTGCTTTTTAACTTACTTATGCTTCATGCCTTACTAAACTCTCCATTGCTTATGAGATCATCCCAATGTAATTAAAATCTGAAGCCCATTAGGGCACATGTGACACTCAAAAATTTAGGAGTCGAGTTCCTACTCGGCCCCTGAAAATTTGGGGTGTCACACATCAAGTCGAACCGAGTCGAGCTGGCCTCAACTCGACTCGGCTCGGCCACTAGTCGACCTCAGCTCAAACTCGGCTCGGCCATTGGCTGACCTCAGCTCAAACTCGGCTCGGTTCAGCTCACTCCTCGAGCCTGACTGGCCAGCTTAGCTTAGTTCGGTTAGCAACTCGGGCCAGCTCAAGCTGAGTTCAAGCCAAGATTGAGCCGAGTTCGCCATTGAGGCATTTCCACAAACACCTGGACTGCACCTTCAAAATCCCTCTGTATGTGAAACAGAAGTAATGGTTTTATAGGTATTTTACCAAACATCTTCTAAGCAACATAAAAACGAAGAAAAACCAGAAAAAAAGGGTATTTGTTTCGCATACATACCTTCCTTGCCACCAGCCACACTTCGTTGAGTCATTTTATCAAAAACTTGGTGAACAACATCAATGGCAAAGTAACCGAGTCACTGAACTAGTTTGATCCGAGTTCAATTCGAGTTGGATTCGATCTGAGTCATGTCAAGTTGGGGCCTGCTCAAACTCGGCTCGAACTTATTTTCGAGCTTAAAAAATCAGCTCAAACTCAGCTTCAAACCGAGTCGAATCGAGCTTTTCAAGTTGAGTCGAGCGAGCTAACTGAGCTAGCTCGGTTCATGTACACCCCTTCATGTCACAGCCAATCCTACTTGGAATTAACGTGGCAGTGCCATATCTGGGTCCAACCTAGCTTGATGGACTTGGTTTAGCTGGTGACCCTAACACCAGCCAACTAGCTGGTGTCAAAGCTTTGTGGAGCTATTATGATGTATGTGTTTTATCCATGCCATCCATCTTTTTTTTTTACATATCATTTATGAAATTATCCACAAAATAAGGCAGATCAAAATATCAGGTGAACCACATCACAAGGAAATAGTTGTTTTAATGCACATCCACCATTAAAAACCTTCTAGGGTCAACTGGGATTTTTTATTTTCCAGTTGATAAGGTCACACACCTGAATGAAGAGAAAACATAAATATTTGCTTAATTCAAAACTTCCGTGACCCGGAAGAAGTTTTCAACAGTTTAGTATTTAATCAACAGTGTTTCTGTTTCCTGTGGTGTGGTCCACCTAAGATTTGGATCTACCTTATTTTTGGCCTCATGCCCTACAATGATATGGCAGAACAGATGAACGGTCTGGATAAAATGCATACATCATGGTGAGGTTGACGTAACTTTTACAGCAGCTGACTGCCTGCTGTTAGGGTCACCAACCAAACTGCGTCCGGGCAGACAGATTGCGCTCCTCATGCATCCTTGTACTGTTGAACATGTGGAAGCCGATTATAGGTGGTGACCCTAACAGTGGTGACAACTCGGTGGGGCCCATCGTAATGTATGTGTTTTATCCACTCCCTCCATCCATTTTTCCAGCGCATTTAACACATGAGTAGAGGTGGGCATCGAGTCGAGTCGGACCAAATTGGGTCCAACTCGAATCGATCCGATTTTTCAAGAACCTGACCCGAACTCATTCCAATCCGAAACTGAGTCCAGCAAGGCTGACCCAATCCAATCTGAATCCTTGTTGGCCTGACCCGAACCAAGTCCGACTCGGTTGGGAAACCGAATCAAGTTGAGTCTAAGGAGAGAGAGGGAGAGAAAGGAGGAGAGAAAGAAGGAGATGTAGGAAACCGAGAGAGAAAGAAGGAAAGAAAGGAAGAGAGAAGGAAGGAGATGAGGGAAATCGAGAGAGAAAGAGGGAGAGAAAGGAAGAGAGATGGGTGGGTGCGGTGCCTCCTTTGGGTAGAGAAAGAGGGGTTAGGGTTCGTTCGGATTTCGGATCGGATCGGTCCGGATTAACCACGATGCGAACTCGATCCGATGTACGATTGGATCTGAGTGGTCCTACTCGATCCGCCTTGATCTAGGCCTTCGATTCAGTTCGGATCAGGTCGGATCCACCGAATCGGGTCGGATTCGCCAGATCGAGTTGGATTCTGCTTAGCTCTACTCATGTAACATCCTGGATTTTCACTGTTTTGGATTTTCAAAAATCCATCAATTTTTTTAAAAAAATTTAATTAACCTAAATATTACTTAATAACCATTAGCACTCAATGTTAGTGTATACAGGGGTGGTACTAGTAAAGAACCGCACCAGTCTGATTAATCAGCCGTAGGAAGCCAATAAATCCGCCCGATTACTTGAACATCAGGTGTAGTGTAACGTCCCGCCCAACCAGAACAATGTCTTGGGGCGTCCACGTAGGATTTGCCACAGGACTGTTTGTTTAAGCCACTCGTAGTGAGGTATCATAAATAAATTAGACCAAGATTAGCCCAATTGAATAGACTAGATGGGTCCTGATAGAACCTGGTGCGGGCCTTCAAGCCAGATGGCCGTTTACACCTAGGGACAGCCCGTGCGGGCTATACCGCGACACGGGAAGGTCAGAAAATTATAAAAATTTAAGGGAGCATAGATCTCACTGGACTTGGAGACCATCATTGACCAAGGACCCAGTGGACACCCAGAAGTGGAATCTGGCACTTTCTAGATGCGCCCCACCAATGCCAGAATTGGAATCTGACACGTGTAAATAAAACTAAGATGTAAGACATTTCAGCCGTCGAATTTCTTCATAATTTACAATGAGGGTCTAATATATTTTTCTACGCCCATCTACAAACTCTGGGACCCGATCATGGAACGGTGACCGTTGATCGCAAATCAGACCCGTGTGACCAAACCCTATATTCAATCTTTTTCAAGTTTTGCATGGCCCTTCATCGGGCCTTGGAGCACTTATCCTATAAGTTTCGTAGGCAGAGGGCCACCAAAACTGCTCCAATCACCGGAATGGACCCCACAGGGCCATTTGAAGATCGAAACCGTTTACTCAAACCCCGTATCCGTTCATCCGTTTGTTCCAAATTTTATATGGCCCCTCACTAGGTCATAAAGCACCTACACAACAAATTTGGTGGCCAAGGAGGTGTTGGGTCCGCCCCAAAGCCAATGAAGAGTCCTAGAGGGCCATTGTGGGAATTCATTGAAACTTAAGGCCAGAGGGCCCAAATCTAACCGAGCCTTCGCTAACTAATTAAGGTAAGCATGACTAAATTAAAGATCTAACCTGGGTAAAGTCAGATAAGGCCCGGATCTTGAATAATAGATCAAATCAACCCCGTTACTCTTTTAGCCTAAAACCGACGGCTTAGAGTAATCATGACTAAATCTCCACTTTCACTAGTTATGAATAGGCCACACTATGAACATAGTTAATCCAAACCCTAATCATCGCCCACGAGAAATCTCAATACCTAATTCATTCCAAAAATGCCCCGATTTTTTGAACAAGCTCTAAACCGCTCATTGGTGGGCCACTAGTTACAAAATTATAGAGTAATGTCCGTCTTGCTGGGCTTGACATCCATCGCGAGAGTCGGACCTGGGTACTGCCCAGAACCGCTCAACTTGAGCTAAAGGACGAGTGCATGAGAAGTGCAAATACCTTAAAGAAAGGAGCTGAAACTTAAGTGAATTGAGTCGTCCCCTCTTATGCAAAGTTGAGGGTTTCGAATCGTCGGTTTGCGACCAAATTTCACACATGGAGTAAGAATATTTTCCTACTCATATCCGTATAGCCGCGGCCCCGATCGACTATCGGTGATCGTTGAACAGACTTCTAATCATATCTGTTGATCGGCGCATCCAAATGGCAGGCCGATCATATCCATAAGTAGATCATCATTAGGGCTAACTATCCTACCATGTAAATTAATGTGTACACCCCATAGTGGACCCTAGAGCTTAGAAAAACCCTCTCATAGGTCTAGTATAGTAAAAACCTAGCCCTTGGGGCCATTTACCCCAAATCTGACATTATAAAAGGGCCTCATTTGGGCACCCCCTCTCCCCATACGACTTGGCCCTAGAGGAAAGGAAGAGAGGAGAGAGAAAAGGGAGAAAGAAGAAAGGAGGAAGAGAGGAAAAGAGTGAAGGTGACAAGGTGGACCCTAGATTGAGGTGGGGCCCAAGGAAATCAAACCCCACAACTCCCTACCTCATCTCCAAGAGGAAACCCTCCTCCGCGACCGCCATTTCATTCCGTTGATCGCTTAGGTAAGATTCATCACCCATTTTTCTTGAAAACCTTATGATGAGGAGGGGTTTACATGAGATTCTAACATGCAATGCTTTGCTTTAGGGATTCCGGCTAATCAACCCAAAATCCACACTCCTAGGTCATTTCCAAGTCTTTAACGATCCATAGGTGCGGACTATTATCCTTAGGTGGCCTAGCACCGATTATAGCAGGAGTTTAATAATTTTGTTCGTTTGGTATTATGTATTGAAGAATCTAGAGGAAACCTAGGGATGGTATGTTGTTGGAATTGCATGATTTGAATGCTTAGTTTGCATTTGATGTTGACCTTGCCTCTCACATGAATTAGTATATAAATAACTACATGCTCATGTTTGATCGATTTCTTCTCATATGTGTTGTTTTATGTTGTGCTTAACTCATCACTCTTGTGTATTTGATCCCTTGAGGTGTAGGAAGTGCGTAACTTCCTCCCTAATCCACACCACTCACATGCACCTTGTTCATGTTGTTGTAGCATGCTTGTTAGAAATAATCGAACCGTATGTTGTGATGTTTGTAAATATGATACCATTATGCTAGTTGGTAATCTTAATGGTTGGTATGTTAAAAGTCATTCTCAAATATTTGGATTGGTTAGGAAACTTGAGAAGAGACGGTAGCCCCATTGGTAAGGCTACCCAAGGTTAAACCCATGGATTTGGGCGGGTGCGCGTGGGCGGCAGTAGTTCGACTACATGGGCCTCTTGTGCTCAATCTCATCCGTCACGTGCTCGCCTGACTCGTGCGGTCTAGCCTATCGACTGTCTAACTCCATTTGTTAACCATGTTTGCTCACTTATGTATGAAATCTGGAACACCCTACCATTATTGTAGCCCATCGATACCGGACAGAATATTGATCCACAGTCTCGTGAGCCGGGCATGGTAGAATGAGACATTGTGTCCGAGCTGTCGGCTTACGCTGGGGTGACGCGCCTCCCCGTAGTAACCGCGAACGATTCCTTTCTCTCAGCACTCCCCGTGTGCTTGAAGTCGGGGACGGGGAACCCGACGGGATCAAGGATCGCGGGGTCTTGGCTTCACATATTGGGGGGTCTTGGCCTCGCAACTAGTTCAGGGCATTTGATACGTGAGGTGTATCAGATTTCCAAATCTACTGGATGAATGGACTTAACTAAGAACTCGGTTAACATCATCATTGCACGACATTAGCTAGGTTGGCGACTAGGCAGTCGAGGTCGCTCTGAGGGAGTGTTAACATACGCGATCGTTAGACGGAGTCGCTCGAGGGAGAGTTGTGGCGAGGGCATAAATCATATCATCCACCATACATGTGCATTAATAAGATTACTTAGGTGTTTGTGAATGATTATTTTTCATTAAATTCTTACTATAACTAATGTTTGTTACAACTTAAGACTAATAACACTCACTGAGTTGATCATTCACTCCCACTCTGAGATGGTGTTTTAAAACACCAACAGACTTGCCCGTAGATGCAGATGATGCAGGGTACATGGAGCAGGGTGAGGTGAGCCTCGAGGAGGAGGATGAGTTCTCCTACTTCTAGCTGATGAGCAGGACCTCTTCGAATTAGTATGCGGGACGTTGGATTTCTGAGTAGCAGACTCAGTCCTATTCCTTTGGACATGATATTTTTGTGATTTTTGTTGGGCAACGCCTTGGGCGACCCATCTGTATTCTTTTGGACCAGTATATATGTATATCTCTTTCATTTTAGTAAACTAGTTGTGGTTGTGTTCATGCTTCAAGTAATTTAAAGTTGCTCAACTAAATTTGATTAACCGCAAAACCATAAAATTTATGATAAGTGACACTCGAGAACTCGAGGGTCGAATGTATGCACGACCCCCGATTTTCAGGGCGTTATAACTCATGAGCCCAAAATTGAAGCATGTCCAAAGCTCAAGTGGAACACATGACTGGAAAAAGTGGGGATAGTGACATCCATCCTTGAAATCTTCGTATGGCCCACTGTGATGATTATTTGCCATCCAGCCTATTCATAAGGTCACACGGCCCTAGACTTGGACCTGGATGAAGGGAAAAAGATAAATATCAGCTTGATCCAAAACTTATGTAGTCCGAAGAAGTTTTCGATGGTAAGCATTCAATCCCCACTGCTCACTACGTGTAGTCCACCTGAGCTTTGTATATGCTTCAATTTTGGGCTCATACCTTAAAATGAGCTGCAAAAAGGAATGGATGGAGTGGATGAAACACGTACATCACGGTGGGCCTCCACAGAGTCTGGTCACCAGGGATATAGGTGGAGTTGGGGTCACCACCTGATCCGCTTCCTGCATATTGGGGATATAGGTGGAGTTGGGGTCACCAGGGATATAGGTGGATGGGCCCCATGGCAGATGCGTAGTGCCTAAAAATCTCCAGATTTAAGATCGTAACCCTTCAAGCAGTGGCTAACAATAGATAAGAAGGGGGGAAAATCTACGGTCCATAATCCCCGGGAAATTGCCAGTAATCGAACGGTTAAGATGCTCCATTCTGGGAATTCTGCAATCCATCCACGATGGGGGACATCAAACTAACGGTCTGGATAAACCGAATCATGTGTCCCACACGCATGGAGCAGAGAGCCTCAGCAAAGTGCACATTTGCTGAGTCTCAGGACCGGAGTTTCCTTATGCACCAGTTTGTACACGTGCGGCACACGGTTTGTCCATCCCAACCGTTGATCTAAACATATCTCATATTACACAGTTTTAACCCGTTAGATCAGCATCGTAAAAACAAACAGTTAGGTCAAAAGCAAAGCAAAGGTCTGAAACAACAGAAACAGATTGCACGGACATAACCACCCCATCTGCACTTTTTTCGTGCCACTGTCCATCCATGGTGGGACCCATCATTCAACGGCCTGGATCACTGTACCAGGTCCTCCACTTGTACATAAAGTATATACCAGGACTCATTTCCACCTTCTCATGCATCCGGGTCCACCACTAAATACCTACACCTGCCTATATTGCTAGTGGTGGACAGCATTGAGTATTTTATTTTATTTTTTTATTTTTTAAATATTTTTTTCTTATACTGTTAGAAGCTTGTCAATATATGCTCCTTGCATGTGATGACATTATCTATAAACGTCCAAAAACAACCATAGGTATGGTGGGCTCCACACATCAAAAAGCCCCATGTGCTCCCCCTCACAAAAATCCAAAACTCAATCAATGTTTAACAATCTCAGCCCATGAAACTTCAACATTAGGCTAATGGTGGGCCTTTTCCTTAATTTATGAGGAAAACTTTGATACTCTGGCAGAGTATGAGGGATGATACACAGGCACTTTGAAGTTACCTAGAATTTGCATACCTGGACCTTGAGTGATTAAAATAAACTGTCCAAAATCATGGGTCCCAGCTTATATGTATCACGACCGAAATTTTATGCTTATTTTATAATCTGACTATGGGATTGGTGGACATTTATTGGACGGTTAAAATGAAGAAGTCCAATGGTCTTAATTCAATTAACAGATATCACCCAATCAGAGGTCAGGATTGTTCAAATATTCTTATTCTATTGATTTAATAAAGTGGGTCCCACATTTTGGTTGGTTTAATTTGAATTCATACAGGCTAAATGTAGAATTTCTGACTGCATGTGTATTGAGCATCGTACTCTGTCAGAGCATCAAATAACTCCCCTTAAATTTTTTGGGTGTTTCTAAGGCCCACCATGTGGGTGGACTGTTAAGGTTCGCCTGGCAGAAATTATGAAGCACACGTGTGGATCGATCAGTGGATGGGCCCCAAAAGTTTCAACCGTTGGAGTATTCCTAACAACCCAATTTATTGATTGACGGTCAATAAAAATTTACTTTGGATTTGGCAAGTAGTGCCATCGTAGTGGTGTTATTTTTGTATGTGGGCCATCCAAAAGGTAGGAGATTAGTTAAACGGTCTGGATCAATGGAAATATGAATAGATTGTGGGGTAGAGATGGGGCCCACAATTATCAGCCGTATGGATTATGTAACTGTGGGTCCCAATTGTATATATCTGTACATCAGGACAGTACGCAAGTTATGGTGCATCAGTACTATACTTCCTCTTCCTCAGAAGGGCAAATGAATATCAAACCTGGACCACTTGTTGATGGCCCACCTATTGAATGAATCATAACCTAAAGTGGGGTTGATTATATCATCCTAAACGTTAGATACGATTGCCTGGTTTTTTTTACCGTTGAATCTGGGTCCACATAGTCCTTTGATTGGAAGTGTAGGGTGTATATAATCAATGTGGATTTTGGTCTATTTCTTACCCATGAGGGGGGCTATATGATGGACGGTTCGGATGGATGAACACCACGTCTGAATATCTTTAGCATATTTCAGTCCGTACAGGTGGTGATTACCATACGTTGGATCTTTGTGGGGCCAATCAAGTGATGTGTGACTTCATCCATTCCGTCCATTAGATGTGCATCTCAACTTTAGAAGTATTTAATAAAATCAATCCTGATCAATAACCCATGTGGGCCACACCAAATGGAATAATAGGGGACATTGGGGAGGGGATACCCACCATAGATACTTCTATACGAGATTTATGGTCCACTGTCTTGTGTATGTATCATCCAAACCATTAATCACGTCCCAGGATGAAGGATTAAAGCTAACAGGAAGCCATTGAAATATTTAGATAGTTACAACAAGTTATTTTGCTGGTTTGTGGTGTGTCCCACTTGAGTTTTTGATGTAGTTGATTCTTGGTTTGTATGGTTCGAATGAGGAGTTTCATCAGATAGACGATTCAGATTCCACATAGACATCACGGGTGGCCCCACACAGCACGAATTTAATGTAATTACAGTACCTTCGAGCATATGTGATAATTCGGATTCCTTTTCTCGAGTGAGTTGGGACGTACAAGGAATCGATGCAGTTCAGAACGTGAATACTGTCCCTGATGCACCAGTCTGTACAAATGGGGCCCATAGTTTGGTGATTGATCCAGACCGTTGATCTTATACGCCCTAATGTGGATGGGTGATTCCTTACAAAATAGTTCGGTGATTGATCCAGACCGTTGATCTTATGTGCCTTAATGTGGATGGCTGATTCCTTCAAAAATAGTTTGGTGATTGATCCAGACCGTTGATCTTATGTGCCTTAATGTGGATGGGGTGATTCCTTAAAAATCACCAACAATATTAGAAATTTGTAACCTACCATCAGTATCCTACAAATAGACAGGAGAAATTTTCAGAAACAGACTAAAAAGAGTGAATGATTTTTATCCAGTTTTCCAATCTTGAAGATTTTTGGGCCAAACTCAACATGCGTTGTGTTTCATAAGATCAACGGATTAGATCATGAACCATGGGCCCACTCGTAAGAAATGAGTGCATCATCAATCAAAACCATCTTTATGGTTGGGACTGTGGTGTACTATGGTCCAAAAATTACAATAATTGGGCAAGCTTAGCCGTCAAATAATGTTTATTTACGAGATCCGTTTGCAACCGACCGTCTTGAGTACTGGTAATCAGATGGTCAGAGTCATCATTGCTTTTTTTTGGGCTGGATTCATTTTTAACCGACCGTTTTGATACTACTAATCAAGTGATCAGGATCAGCAATGGATGTGTTTCTCGGGAAGAAAGAAATCTACGTTGTTTCCCACTATATAGACGGCTCTGATCATGTTAGATGAACTCATATGGGCCCATCAAGAGACGCACACGTTGCATGGCCATATGTCGCGATTCACCCGATGTAAGCTTGTTTATCAGATGTTTGCTAATTCCACACGCCTAACGGATCCGTACACATCCATACGCAGGCGCATGTGTCATATGTGACACATGTGCGAGATCTGAGCCTTCCATCAGGTGAGCTACACTATTTAGATCATCCGGCTTAAGAATAGGCCATTTCACACCTCCAGTAGGCCACAGCATAATAGAAAAAAATGAATGGCTAGAAATAAGTTTTAAATCATAAGATTTACTTTGTAAGTTTTGGCCCACCTGAAAAGTGAAATTTTCTGATTTTTCAGGTAGAAGATCTGAGCATTATTTCGAACCTTTTGGTTAACTCAGATCTCAGACACTTCTTCATGTTTGCACGTGTACCCGCCAGTGGATGTGTATGGTCCTACACGCGCGTGGAACTAGCAAACCTCCGTTTATCAATATCTTAAACCTATTCCCTCCCTAATCATCGAATCATCCACGTGGGGCCCACCTCAAACAAGTTGATTAACACGAAAATCTCAATTTGCACACATCCATATTTTAGGGTTTTGTTAGGGTAGGGTGCCACCCTACCATAGTAGCTGGTTTCCAGCCTCTTCTTGTATCTTAAATAATGATCTGAACCGTTCATGTTACCAGGTCCACCGCCATAAGAAGCAGTTGTTGAACGGTTGATTGTCTATGAAAATGAATATTTGATGGTTCGTGTTCAAATCCTAGATTCAAAGGTCAGGATCACCAACGAAATGTGATTACAAAGGCCGTAGCTTCTAAATGGTAATAATGAGAACATAAACGGTTCAGATCTTTCTAAAGATGCAATCCGGTGCTGAAAACGTGCCATCGTGCCACATTTAGAGAAAATGATAATATTTTTTATGTACAAAGAGTAGCATGGCTTCCCATAGCCACCAACTTCAAAGAGAAATGCCCAACAATACAAATCAAACAATGACAACCAACATTGTAAGTGTTGTTGATGATTCAAATCTTTCATCAAGAGTCTGTTGATGACAGAACATCCGATTCCATCAATAGTTGTTCAATAGCATCGGGAAAATTCGAAATTCCTAAGTTGGTTGCTAAATACTTTGTAGTGTCCTGCTCGATAATATCGAAGGGTTCGATGTCATTGATAGGTCGTATATGCCATCAAAGTCTCATCAAATTAAGATGACATCAGAAAATATTTGAAAAATCTATGTTTAGTCGCTAGTACATTTTGATGTTTAAGTCAATGACATCGAGGGTGTTCGATGCCATCAACAGTCTGTTGATACCATCGAATGTGTCATCAAGTGCGTGCACATAATTGTGTAAGTGCCATACTTGTTTCCAATTTCGTTTGTTACTCTAATATATGCTATATATATAGGTGTAATTGGGATTTAGGATAGATGTGGGCTTTTTAATTCATTATTGGGTTTAAAGGATATATAGCTTAGAAAAATTCGAGGCTTGTTTGATTCGAGTGATCTCGATCTTTCGTAATATTTTGCTCTCATAGTATATTATTATTGATTTGTGCCGTTATTTATTTATTTTTTTTCAAGAATTTTTTCACATTAAATTTGAAGTGTTTGTAATTGTATTTGATTATGCGATTGGAATACTTTGCTTGATTCATTTTTGGGTGCTTCTGTTGTCCCGAGCAGTAAGCTTTCCAACTAATAGAATCAGTAAGGCAATTTCACAAAGATTGGAAGGAAGCTATTGTAATCCCTGACAATGATGTGTGGTGGAGGATGCACCAAACTCCTTGTGGCCCCAGGTTGAGGCAATGAAGGATCACCAACGTGGTTTTTAATTAATGAAATGTAGTTGATATTCAGAGAGATTTCGATATCGGCCGTGCCCTAGTACTCTGTGAGTTCTCACGTGGATCAATTGATTGATCGGTCAGCGGCCCATCCCCCACAGCTCCCAATTATTTCTCCATCATCGTGTCCACGTCATGCATGATGGCGACTGCGTTTTGGTTGCATGTGCATGGTGGGGAGGAACATGATCACCACATCATCAAGCTTGTCATTAGCCCCTCAAATTAAGGATCTTGTGGGGCCCACCTTAAAAGAATACACTAAGAATGGATTAATGTGTATGGATATACCAAGTGGGCCATCTCAATGGATAATGAAATGGGTGACTCTTAAAATCATGGTCAAAAGGATCTTCAGCCCCTGAAATTAAGGATGTTGTGTGGGACCCACCTCATACAAAGAAGAAATGTAGGGGTAGTATTATCATAGGTGTAAAGAAGACATAATAGATGAAATAGGGGTTTGTTAGGTGGTCAAAGCAAAGAAAACCCATGTAGAGAAAACAATAGAAGAAGAGAGGAAAGGGTCTTTAGGTAGTCCTGGAAGTGTGTTGCATGTGTGAAGAGGGGTGTATGTATGTATGCATGTATGTATGTGAGTGTGTGAATTGGAATGGAGTAAGGGAGAAGAAATAAGGGGAAAAGGGGTGCATGGTTGGAGTCATGTGATTGCATTTATAGGGAGTTTGGTTTCTTGTTCCCTAGCGCACATGGGAGGGGGTATGATCTTTTGGTAGGTGGAGAAAGCAAAGCAGAGAGAGAGAGAGAGAGAGAGAGAGAGAGGTGGGACATGTGCTAGCATGTGCATCCTATAATACACAAACCCCACACATCATTTGGGAGGATAGTAGCCGAGACACCCAAGAAAACAGTCACTGGAACTCTCTCTCTCTCTCTCTCTCTCTCTCTCTCTCTCTCTCTCTCTCTCTCTCAGGGCTGGCTTCCAACTGTTGTGGGGGATGGCTAGAAGACATGATGCTTTTGGGCTTTAATGGGGCTCTACTACTAAGATAAGGTGAAGCTTTGGACTTCGTGCATTGCATGGATGCTTTGTTTCTACCCCTCCTCAGGTGCTTCAGTGGAGATCTGTGCCAAGGATTTTAAGTTCTCAGACATGAAGTTTTGAAGAATTTAAGGTAGCAAAGGAGAAAAAAAAAAGAGTCTCTCTCTCTCTCTCTCTCTCATCTTTTCGTTGCTTACCATCACAACTAGTTGTATGAGCTTTTAAAGTCTTTAGAAGTCTTTAGAACCATCCCTCACAACCACACCCCCCCCCCCCCCCCCCCACTCGTTGCTTACCACCACCTCTACATTGCTCTTTGTTTGTACTACTACTTCTAGTTGTAGGAGTCTTTACAACCATTAATGCTCTTTGTTTGTTTGTTTTTTCTTTTCCTTCCTTCTCTTATTGTTACTCATCATCTATTTCTTCTATTTTACAGTGTCCATTTTCATCCTTTGCTTTGATGGAGGAGATGCAAGGAAGTAAGCGAAAGCGGGTCTACTCAATCGAGCCAAGCTCCATTCTACGTGCCACCTTCTCTCAGAAGTATATAAATCATCTATTGTCAGCTCTACTGAAAATCAGCACCGACAGCTCTCGCGACAACAATGAAAGCCAAGAGATCGAGAAGATTGTTAGATTCCAGGTCGACATGGCACTAGTAATGTCCGCAGACGAATTCCGCTGGAGCCATGCATTGAAACGCAAGCTCCAAACCGGCATGAACAAAACTCCACCATCCCCAACCCTTCTCTTCACCTATAAACACATCCCACATTGCTACAGTGGTGAAAATCTCAAAGATTTCCCTCCATCACCACCCCTCCCTAGGACTCTAGTGCCTGTAGGCTACCATAGAAACTCAAACCCTAACCCCAATTCCCAGAATTCCTCAAAAAGGCCAAATGGGGTTTACCAAAACCACCAGAGTAAGAAGAGAAGGACCAGAGATGAAGACGGCGAGTTGGTTTGCCGTCTATCGACTCTAAGAAGGATTTTGCCTGGTGGGGATGAAATGGGAGCCGGCGAACTGCTTTCGGAAGTCAAAAGCTACATCATCTGTCTCGAGCTGCAGGTTAGCATCCTAAGAACCCTAGTAAATGCACATTGATCTGAAATGGGCTAGGGTTTCACTCAAAATGAAGAAGCCATGGAAGAGATATTGATGTGTAACTGTATTAGGGTTCTTATATTGTTATGGTGTATAGACAAAGAAAGCTTGTTATTACTTTTGTCATTGTATAGGTCCATGATTTTGTTAAAAACCCCCACTTTGTGTGCTCTATTTCTGAAAAAAAGAAGAAAAAAACACACCCCACTTTTATGTATCATGTAATATTCATGTTGTTTTTCAAATGTATTTAATGGTGAAACAATCCTTTGTGGCATTTCATGTTCTTTGATTCAAAATGGAAGGTTGAGATTCAACCCATTTTTATTGTATGTGATATCATGGAACTGACATTGCTGATTTTAAGATCAGTGACCCATTTATTGGTCATGATACTAAGAGGGTACATGTATTGTAAGGTGCTTTTGAATGATTTGTGGGACCGCCGGTGGATCATCGATCAATCAGGACTGTCCATGCATTCCTACAACTAGATTCGCATTTGAGCAGGTAGTTCTAACCATCTGATCAAGATCAGGATGTGAAATGGACAGTAAAGATCGAACTGAGAAACTAAATATGTGCAACCATCTTGAAACATCTATCCACTAGGCCCCACCAAAATCGGTTACATCGTAACACTTCGGATAATCCAAGCCATGTGATTTTTTGCAATGTTGCTTCCCTCTTATTGTACATGAAAGAATGGGCAGTCTGGATCGGTCACTGGCCATCCCACAGACCAATTAAAAGCTTTAAGGATGTTGCAAACATTGTGGTGAAGGTGAGAACATCAGCATTTTTACCTAATGGATCAGCTCCATCATTTTCCCGACTCCATGAATCTGCATTCAGTCCACGTTTGCCGTTTGGTTTGATTTCAAATTGAATTGAAATCATTAGTAGAAATTAGTAATAAAGTAGCTAGACATTACCAAAATTGTGATTTCCTTAGCATTCATACAAGCAACTCCAAATTGCAATTACAATACTTTGAAGTTGGATCTAAAAGCTACATAATAGCAATTTGAAAAAACTAACAAACACCATTATCTTTTCTCATTTCATGTTGTTTAAATTTTAAACTGAAACATTTATAATTCAACTGTATTGTACATCCAAACGCAGCCTAAAAGGCAAGAACCATCAGTACAAGAGAAATGATCATATACAGCCCATTGCGTTAACTAAAAATACAACATTTTTATGCTGACATGTCAAATGGGTGTAGAATCTGACCAATGCAAAAGGTGGGCCACATCATAAAGATCACATGAGACAAAAACCAGCTGAACGGTCATTTGTCGGTGAGACCGCGCCTTTGAAATCAATGTACAGCCTATTGTCTGACTCATTGGATGTTTGTGGCCCACCTGATGCATAGATTATTCCAAGTTTCCATCTAGTTGATCTTCATGGAGTGGCCAAACCTTTTAACGGCTCAGATGTTCCACTTCGGTGACACCTGACAAGAAAATAAGAAGATTGTATGTGATCATTTCTCTAGAAGAGAGATGTAGAACTAATGAAGAATGGCCCACTTTTAGGGGTGGAAGTGGGCCGGGCTAATGCGGGCCAAATTTCCCTAAGCCCTGACCCTAATAGGGCCCTAGGCGGGCCACCAACAATAAGTCCAATCAAACAAATGGCTTGGATTATTGAAACATCCCTTTATCTAATGTGTCTTTAAACTACTCACATACAACAGATACAACCACTGATAAGTGTCTTTAAACCATCTATTCTTTTATATAATCATGGCCCACTTGATGAATGGACCAGGTCAACTGGTGGGGCCCACATTAGTTACTAGCCTGGCCCAGCCCTGAAGCTACATTTTGAGACCAGTTATTATACTCGTTCGAGTCTTAAAACCATGGCCCAACAATCCCATCTATTTCTGGAGAAGGATACTTTGATTTTAATACCTTCAAAAAAAAATAATTAGGAAATTCCCATCTACCAGCAAATTCCTTTGATATCCATACTGTTCATCAGTGGTCGAGACCTTGGATGGGCCTCTAGAGAAAGTTACAAGAAAGGAACCAATCAAAATTTATTTCACCTTTTCTTTTTCCATAAAAGAATCCCCAATCCAACGGATAGGATTGTCCAATCAATGCCAATTTTGGAATGTGGGCCACATGAAGTAGGAACTACGTGATGACCGGTTGGGATCTCATATACATTTGGCATGTTCTCCCAAGCGAGCTGCGATTAACTAAGCCCTTGTGGCACGTTGAATATCAGCTGAGAGAAAGATACAATGAACGTCCTGGATCCTACACACATATGCCATATTCCCACTTGTGGTGAGCTTTATGTTTAGTGATTGAAGCCCCTCCCACACTGTACGGTCCAGATCATTTTGTACACAAAAGCATTTGGGCCGTCGAAAACTCATGCCGACATGCATTGATAGTTCGATGATCCGAACTGTCCATATTCCGGGCACTACGGTGGGTGTGCCATAATCCAACAATCATGGTGAGCAAGATAGTTGAATATGGACCGTTGAAAGTAAAATTTTCAAGGTCCCACATTCAACCAACCCCACCCCCGAATCAATGGTTAGGATCAATTTCAGCATGCTTCCAGATTGTGGACCATTGAAATCCTAGAAGATGGACGGTTGCAATCATCTGATCGTCTATGGGAGACACCTGATGGAGCAACAAATGCTGTTGAGCCTCAATCGCCTAGCAATTTCGGACACGTGGGCTGTGATAGGAAATGTCCATGGAGTGGGCCCACAGAGGATGGCCCACGTGGAAAAATTCGCGGCGTTCGTATAATCCAATTGTCTAAACCGTGGACTTTTTCGCCGTCGAATATGGACCGTTCCCACAGTATATCTCCACTTTGACGGTTCTTTTGGATTATAGCGATGTGGTCCAGCCACGGTCCGAAACACTCGATGGATGATCTGGATAACCGTCCACGTGGCCACGTGGACAGCTGTAGGTGTCACAAATCAAATCAAGATGAGGATCTTGTCCAAACCCATCCACAAAATGATCATATGGTACCCCACAATGACTTGGGAGTAGTGGTTTGAATATGATGGGAGTGTTTGGATGTATGTTTGCTTTCAAAATCCAATTATTTTGCCGACCTATATGTGGGACCCAAGTGGGCCCACTTATGATTACGGTGGATTATTGGATAGATCTATCTGATGATCACAGCCGTTCGTTTAAGGGCAGGGCAAAATGAATGGTGAGGATGAGTTTATTCTAGTAAACTCTTTGGGTCCACTACAGTGTATGCATGTGTCTTATCCACGCCGTCCATCCGTTTTACCAGCTAATTTTAGAGCATGATGCAAAAATTGAAGCATATACAAAGCTCAAGTGGACCACTCCAAAGGAAACAGTGTCAAATGAATGCTTACCGTTGAAAACTTCTTGGGGCCCATAGAAATTTTGAATCAAGCTTATATTTGTTTTTTCCATTCGTCCTTGTCTTTGTGACCTTATGAAAAAGTTGGATGGTAAATAAATATCACCCTTGGTGTGGTCCACTTGAGGTTTGGATATGCTTTGATTTTGGGATCATGCACTAAAATGATCTGGAAAAATGGATGGACGGCATGGATAAGACAGATACATCCATGGTGGGCCCGCAGAGTTTACTCAGTACGATATAGCCTAGAGAGTGAGTCCGCCATCTGCTCCCATTCTGACCGTCCGTTTTGCATGAGCTTCATTAGACGGCTGTGATTATATAATCATGGATGTTTTTTTGGTACATCTGCAATCTATGGTCCATCCCTCCTACCGACTGGGCACGCTAGGGTCCCACAGTGGAATTTGAACCATGATAAGGTACAAACGGACCTACCTATGATAAACAAACACCGTTGGATAGAAGGAATAGATGAAAGACTGCACATGAACTGAAAATAACCATGGTTGGATGATGATCACAGCCACACGATTAAGAGAATGTAAAATGGACGGTAGAAATAAACAAAATGGTCGTTCAATCCATTTTGCATGCCCATACAGGAATGGATGTGATCATATGGATCTGCAATAGGGTGGCCACATACGGATTTGCACCACAGTAAAAAAAAACGGATAATTCGCACTGGATCATAACTCATTCTCCATGGGCCGGTTCAAACTGGGCCTGAACCTTACTGGACCGTCCATTCATTTTTGGACCCAAATTTGTCTGAAAGTTAATCCGAACCATTCGTTTACATCCATAAACATGAAGATCCGATCCGGACCGTTTGCCGGTCCGAAGTCCGCCCTTCAACAATCCAGCCCGGCCCATTAACAGATTGCAACCTTATATATGTTGGGGTACAATTTTTTGATGGGCCCACCCATGTAATGCCATTGTCTCATCGCAACCGTTCATCAAGTGGGCCAAGTTTTGATTAGATCATTCATAGGAGTCTTCATTGGCCTAGTACCTTGATTAGGTGGGCCACACATGTAAATCAGAACTATGGTCTATGCAAGATTCATTTGTTTCCCATGGCATGTATCTAGACCTAAACACATCTCACATGAAGTCAGGTGGGCCGGGCCGGTCCGGGCTAGAGTGGGCCAGGCTTCCTTAATGATAAAACCACAAGCCCAGCCCAAACATTGATTGGGCCACGCATGCCTGAATGAAGGCTGGCCCATGGGTGAAGTTAATAGGTCCATGAAAGGTCCAAAATCCGGGCTGGGCTTCGCCCTGTGGGCCCCACCCTACTCGGCTCCAGGATAACGCTTTATCAGAAGAGACCATGTCAGCAGAATACTTCTGATTGGAAGATCACAGCGGCCCATATCATGGCCTTTTTTTAAAGGAATGTGGACGGTGGTGGCATTTTTATTTTTGACCGTCTATCTGTAGGCCACGTTCAGTTTTTAGATTGCCGTATTGAGAACGTGCAATCTATCAACGATGGGACGCAATAGATCAACGGTCTGGATTATGGATCCATTGCTCTCACTTGTCAGATTTTGAAAGCGGTTGTATATGGTGCAAAGATGTAGTAATGCTCCTACATTGAACGGGCACCGTTAGCTGACTTTGAACAACTAATTGTGGCCCACCTGATCAGCAGACCAGTCTGATTATTCAAATCAGAGCACTTACAATAAAGGCCTGTTTGATGAATGGCTCGGATCTCAGGCACGCGTGCCACGTTAGCTCTTCCCCATTATGTGGAGAAGATATTGAGCGGATTGGCTGGTGTACCACACATCAGCTATATAGCTCATGTAGGTACGTGTCGTGCGAAGATGAGCGTGTACGAACGGTTCAAAGGAGATCAAAGTTACATGGCCCCCACAATGATGTATTTATTGTATCCACACCGTTCATACATTTTTCGAGATCATTTTAGAGCATATCCAAAAAATGAATTATATCCAGAGATCAACTGGACCTCACCACAAATAGCAGTGGAGATAATGATTTTCACCATTAAAAAATTCGTAGGGCCCACCATAACGTTTATTTTCCATCCAATCTGTTCATAAGGTCACAGAGACCTGGATGAAGAGGAAAAACAAATTTCATATTGATCCAAAACTTCTGTGACCCCCAAAAGGGTTTCAATGGTAAAAGTTCAATCTCCCACTGCTTTTTTCATTGTGGCCCGCTTGATTGTTAGATATGTCTTAATTTTCCTCTGAACCCTTACTACGAGCTCGTAAAACGGATGGACGGTTTGGATATAACACATACCTCATTATGGGACCCACAGAACTTGCTGACGTCAATCACAGTATGTAACGGGTGCGTGCTGACGTCAATACATCACTGAAGTCGGTGGTGCGGGTGCACGTACTAACTAGGGTGTTAATAGCCGGGCCTGGGGTTGGTTTTGGCCCGGATTTTTAACTGTTTCGTGCCGGGCATATCAAAAAATTTTGATTTTGTCGGGCCCGAGCCGGGCCCAATCACACCCCTTCTCGTAACTGGTTAGCATCCGTTCCTGCAACGCTCTCAAAAATTCAGAAATCTGTTAAATGGTTGCCTTCCGCCTGCTTCCCATAACCGGGCTTTCTACCTTTTCTTCTCCTTCCCACAAACACCAGCTTCTTCTCGGCATTTCATCGAACATCTCACCCCCAAACCACCAACGCGCCATCTTAGAATCGCAGCTTATCTCCGTCCTACAATCGTCCACCTCCCTCGCCCACCTCAAGCATGTGCATGCCCATCTCCTCCGCACCGGCCTCGACCAAAGTAGCTTCGTCCTCTCCAAGCTCCTCCGCACGCTCACTAATCTCAACCTTCCCGTCAACTCCTACGCTCGCCACCTGTTCGACCATGTGCACTACCCAAACCCCTTCCTATACACCGCCCTCATCCGCGCGTACGCCCTCCGCGGACCCTTCTCCCAATCTCTACTACTCTACTCCCGCATGCGCCGGGTTGGTACGCGACCACTCTCCTTCACCTTCTCTGCGCTCTTCAAGGCTTGCGCGGCACTGCCAGATGTTGATGCAGGCCGCCAGGTCCATGCCCAGACGATTTCGATTGGAGGGTTTGATTCTGATCTTTATGTTAACAATACATTGATTGATTTTTATGTGAGATGTGGGTGTCTGGAGGATGCAAGAAGGGTGTTTGATGAAATGCCTGAGAGGGATGTGATTTCTTGGACGACACTGATTGTTGCTTATGCAAAGAGGGGGGATATGGATGCAGCTGAGGAGTTGTTTAGCAGGTTGCCAGAGAAGGATATGGTTGCTTGGACAGCGATGGTTGCAGGTTTTGCACAGAATGCGAGGCCAAGAGATGCGCTGAGGCTGTTTGAGAGGATGCAGGTAGCAAAGGTTGAGACGGATGAGGTCACTCTGGTAGGGGTTATTTCGGCTTGTGCACAGTTAGGTGCGGCGAACTATGCAAGGTGGATTCGGGATGTCGCGGAAAGAGCTGGGTTTGGGCCTGAAACAAATGTGGTTGTAGGGTCAGCATTGATAGACATGTATGCAAAGTGTGGGAGTGTGGAGGAGGCATACCGAGTGTTCGAGGGAATGACGGAGCATAATGTATTTTCTTACAGTGCAATGATCGTTGGGTTTGCAATGCATGGACAGGCAGACGCGGCAATGCGGTTGTTTAAAACGATGGTATCAAAAACAGAGGTAAAGCCAAACGGAGTCACATTCATCGGCATGCTGACAGCATGTAGCCATGCAGGGATGGTCGAGCAAGGTCGGCAGTACTTTGAAAGTATGCTCAATGATTACAGGATTGTCCCGTCAGCTGATCACTATGCGTGCATGGTGGACCTTCTCGGGCGAGCTGGGCATGTGGAAGAAGCCCACAATCTCATAAACACAATGCCCTTTGAGCCACACGGAGGCGTGTGGGGCGCTTTGTTAGGTGCCTGCCGCATCCATGGGAAGCCCCACATTGCAGAGATCGCCGCAAACCATCTGTTTGAACTGGAGCCCAATGGGATTGGAAATTACATTCTGCTTTCGAATATCTACGCATCAGCTGGAATGTGGGATGATGTGTCAAGGGTAAGGAAGTTGATGCGAGAGAAGGGTCTGAAGAAGAACCCTGGCTGCAGTTGGGTGGAATCAAAGGATGGTGTTGTTCATGAATTTTTCGCAGGTGATTCGTCACACCCAAAGGTCAATGACATAAAGGTAGTGTTGGAGGAGCTGCTAGAGAGGTTGAAACAAGCTGGATACACGCCAAAGCTGAGGTCTGTGGTATACGATGTGAGCAATGAAGAAAAAGAGCGGTTGCTGAAGAATCATAGTGAGAAGCTGGCACTGGCATTTGGGCTGCTGACAACGAGCCCTGGGAGTGTGGTACGGATTGTGAAGAATCTGAGGATGTGTGAAGACTGCCATTCGGTCATGCGCAGTGCGTCTTTGGTAGAAAAGAGAGAGATTGTGGTGAGGGATAACATGAGGTTCCACCATTTTCGCGAGGGTGTGTGCTCATGTGGCGATTTCTGGTGACCAAGGAAAATCTTATGATCTTAACCACCTGATTCCATCCAGACCGTTGATTGTTTTCTTTTCTGACTGTCCATTTGGTGGCTTGACAACATGATTACCATACAATATTTTTTGGATTGAATTATTGGAACTGGGAGTGCTTCAAGCTTGTGTGGGGATGTGTTTGTGTCGAAGATGCCAACAGTGGTGACATTGTTGAATTCTTCTAAGAGAACAGTCAGTCTCAGTCGAGAAAATTAAGTTCTCAATCATCAAATGGGAACTATAAGGATTTGAATTCAATGGGTTAGAAGCGGCGGATTCATTCAGGTATTGGAAGACGGCAATAGAAAGAAGACTGTTAAAACGGAGAAAGAATACAGTGTAAATGCCCGCTTTTGAGGGCGTTGAAAACATAATATCGACGAGTCATTAATTAGCAATCTAGGTCAATCAGTCATTGAGGTTGCAACTAGAGGAGAATGGACCATTTTCATGACACTTGTCTGGGCCAGCTGGGGTTGGGATCCGAATGAAACGGAATGAAAACCATTGGAGGTGGGCCTGTAATATTTTCAATCAGTCAGTTTTGGCATGATGGATTTCTAACTCCTGACCATAGCTGAGGAGAGTTGGGCAATTTCTTGAAGGGGATTGCAGGATGGAGGAAAATTGAAATGTGGACAGGGAAATGTTACTTGAATTCCTCAGGTATTGTATAACCATGGATTTCGATTTTCAGGTATGTTCACCCCATGTATCTTATTTGCCTTAGAAATCGATTTAATGTCTTTTTTGAGAGAAGTGAATGTCTTTAGATTTTTAGGAAAAGCTAGGAAATTGAAGTAGGTTTTCAAGCCTACAAGCAGAAGAAAAGTGGGTTTTCCCTACAGGCTGATTTCATTTCTAGGGTTTTCCATGTTCCCAAACACCACCCAATGAAATTCATGATCTTACTCATTGGTTAAACATACCGTCACTATGTAACTATCCGAATGAAAATGTGGATGCATTACCGAAAGGTGAGTGTTTCAGGAGAGGTTTGTGTTGGATATCTTTACAGTTAGCTTGATGTCTTGATTTTATTTTGTAAAATGAAAAAAAAAAAAAATCCTCGTTGTCGTCATTGTCATTGTAGCCTTGTCCTAGCTATTTGGTGCAAGCTTTGCAAATTTTGTTTCCCCAATCATTCCTATATAACATAGTGAAAAATCTCAATCTTGGCAATTTCTTGGCTTGGGAATTTCTCAGGATATTTATCATATTTTTACATTTTTCTCATGATATTAACAGAAAATCTTGCTGAAAATAATATATTGTAAATTAATAAATAAATCTAGGGTTTTGCTGATGTCCCCACCTTCACAGGATGTTTGCGATGTCCTCAATCCTTTTGATTGACATGTGAGACACCCAATCGTCAATTTGAATAGCTCACTCTTCCACACTACAAGGGACAAGCCATGGTGCAAAAATCATGCCTATCTGATAATCCTAAGCATCCAATTGGTGGCATTGAAAATGGACAGTCAAGATTGAGCGGATAAACAAAATAGGTCCTATCATCATCTTGAAAGGTCCCAATTGATGATCGGACGTCCCATGTGTCATTAAAAAGGTCCAGGGACAATGGACGTTAGCAAAACCCATAAATTTAAGAATAAAAATATATAGTTATGACTTATTTTAACAATTTTATGTTAAAAATGTGATAATTTTACAATAAAATTGTTTAAAAAATGGTTGACATTTTGAAAATCTCAAGATATGATTGGGATAGCATTGTTCAATCAATTTTCCCTGCGAGAATGCCATGAGATTTTTGTCACAATGCCTACAACAAGTGTTGTGGAAGATTCCAGTCCGATTGTAACCATCCATCCCGCAACCATGGACGACGAGTGCAAATTGGCCCATGAGACTCAGGACCCTTTGATTCCTCTTTGATCCACGCCCCTCTCGTGGTGGGCCAGCAGCGGGTCAGTGATGGTGGGGGTGCACAGTCCACACCCAGGGAATCTGAGCATGGTGACAAATCTCATTCTCCATAAGTTCTCTGCCCGGGAATTTCTCAGGAGATTTTCAGATTTTGATGTTTTTCCTACAATATCATAGGGGATAATCTTCCTGAATTTAAATATTTCTTATAACTCAATAATTTTAAAATTTTAAATATAAAGTATAAACTGAATTATTTTAACTTGTAAATAATTTTTCCATTAAAATCATGAAAAACTAAAAACTACTGAGTTTTAGAACATCCTCGTTATATTATCCTGATAATATCATTTAATTATAACTCCGTGTCGGTGATAATATTTCTGAGATTTTCAAAATCATAGTGTTGTTGGCGGCCCACGAGAGTTTTAAACGGGTCTTCAAGATGCAATTGGATGATACAGTAAGATGCATTATCAAATGCATTATTTGTCTCGAAGTCTATCTTATATTCCTACTGCCTGGGGCGAAGACGAGGTGGGCCCCACTCTTTATGAAGTCTTCTGGGGGAGGTCCTAAGCGGGTTTTTTTGAGTTCAACGGACAGTATATCTTTTTGTAGTGGAGTTAGGTCCTGTTTGGAAGACAGCTAAAAATTATTTAATTTCATATAAGTTAAAAATAATTATGTATTAGAAATCTTCATCTCTACTAATATATAATGAGTTCATCATGTGTGTCAAAACATAGGATTGCCCATATCTATCAAGAATCACTTTTATGCAGATCGACGATCCTAACCATCTGATCCATGGTCATTTTGATAAATGGTTCGTATCAGTTATAACTAAGTTATCAAGTATGGTCCATCCATCATGTGGGCCCCACCTTGGATTGTCCATGTTTCAGAAGAATCATTTTGAGTGAATAATAATCTTACTGTTGTATTAGTTGTTAATATATACTGAAAACCAAATTAATTACAACAAAATGGTCCAATCTAATCAGCTCCACTTACCCATATATCTCAAAAATTGCTTCTATTGAGTGAGGTTAATCATCTGATAAATGGCAAACTGAATGGATGGTCCTGATCAATCGTAACCAGAAAATCTCAAGCACATATTTGGACTGTTTATCAGGTGCCCCGCGTTGGATTGTTAATATCATTTAAAGAATCATTTTGATCAAGTGATCCTGATTGGACTAATCCAAGTTGGGCCAAGTCGAGCATATTTTCAATGCTGACTCATCATTGGACTCGACTCAGATGAGTCAGCAGTCCATTGTCTGGACACCACTGGACCCAAACCCGATAGATGGGTCTGTTTTGGGTCCTCCCAGTCTGGACCCCACAACACCCGGCTCGTTCCGACTTGGACCCAACTCATACCCAACCGATACATTAATGGAGCTAAAAGCGAGGGCCGATTATTGAATGGGTTAAATCAGGATCTCCCATCAGCTGGATCCGACCTGACCGGTCTACACGCCTCGTCTCAGCTGACTAGGCCTCAATAAGAAAAATAAAATTTGGGCCCATCTGAGCCCATTTAGTTGGTGGGCCTAAAATCAAGGCCGATCGATTGACGGCTAACAAGGCCTGCAAGCCTAACCTTTTTCCTCTGACTATTATCAATGTATCAATAGTTTTTTGACTCAGCAACTCATTCGATCATGAGTCGAGTCATGACTCAACTGAGTCAGCACCAACTTGTGACACCTAACCAGATCAGACTCGACCTTTCTCTGGGTCAACTCAGTCGAGTCACATCTAGCTCGGCCGAGTCGTCCACATGCGTTTCTGTGAGCCTTTGAAAGAGACAGATGTGGGACAATGCTTTTCAATATGAAAGGGAGCATCACTCAAGGGAATAAAAAATAAGGCTTAGACAACGTGGAACGGAGATAACATTGTAAAATACAAAGAGATTAGGCATTGAAGATAAGGGAATGGTGGGGCCCACCTCTCTCTCATCTTAATTTCTACATTAA
This sequence comes from Magnolia sinica, assembly GCF_029962835.1. Taxonomy (NCBI): domain Eukaryota; kingdom Viridiplantae; phylum Streptophyta; class Magnoliopsida; order Magnoliales; family Magnoliaceae; genus Magnolia; species Magnolia sinica. The sequence goes on from NC_080582.1 coordinate 83,398,026, forward strand.
TTTAAATCGAATCGAATCGGATCCATTGAATGTGGGAACTAAAGTGGCATCGACGGGCCACATTTTATAATAAATGTGGGAATCTTCTGCTAATGTTTCACCATAATCTATTCCTTCTATCTAATCAATGAAACTCTCATCTCACGTCACAAAAAAGAGTAGTCATCCAACCACCCTATCATCGCGCTTCTTCTAGATTAGATTATTCGATAATGTCAACCATAAGCTATTAATTAGCTGGAAAATCTCCACCATTGATTTTTTTTTTTTTTCTTTTTTCTTTTTTTTAAAAAAAAAAAAATTAGCCTGAACTATGATCATATGACCTGTCCCCATCAAGTCAAATCATGGGTGACCGTTGGATTTCGTCCGAATGGGACGGCATTCTGATTGGGTCAAGGGGTTCGGTCAACAACGAAATGTCATGTGGGCCCCACTATTGCGTGTGATCACCAACTTGGGACTGAGAACAAGTTAGATCATGACAACACCAAACCATCACAATCATGGCCCACCTTCCACGAAGATGATAAGGTATTGTGGATTACGTACTTCTTGAGAAAAAAACATGGGTGGAAGGATCACCTACTAATTTCCAGCTGTGTGGGGCCCACCCACCCACGATGTTCATGTGGAAGCCCAACCATGGATTTGGTGGGCCTACTTTCTTTCAACGTGCAATCTAAGAATCATCCTCATACAAAACTCAGGTGGGACACACCAGAGGAGAAATGTACAATCAGGCCTAATGCCTATATATTCACGTGGTATGGCCCACCTGAGTTTTGGTTTATGTCCCTTCATCCTGGTGTGGCCCACCTATGTCATAGATCAGGCTGGATTGGGATCACTGTGATTTTTTGGACGGTTGATGTTCAAAAGCTACTCGAGAAATATATGATTATCGGCTAGGATCTATTCATTGTGTCCTCAGGTTTTAAGTTCGTGTTAGTAGGGCCCACAGTCAGTAATCTACACCACTGATCTGTTGCTCCCCACAGTGGATGGACCATACCTTGAAAGTCTTTTTGAAGGACAATTGCAACCTTTTAATTTGTGGCCTTAAAATAGATGGCTAATAAGAACAGTATAGCAATCTGAAAAAGACACAATATAAGTGGCTAGGATCTTCCTATCTTGTAGATTTTAATGATATGGTCTGTCCATGTTGGGATGGAATCCAACCACTAGGATGTCCGGTCAATTGCAGCCCAAGTCATCGCACGGATGGCTGGGAAAGCTTCTTAACCGTCCGTTTGTACTGAATCGAAGCTGGCTGATTTTGAGGCAGAAGATCTAAAATGTCTGTCCCACCTGATGGAAAGCTTGGATTTCTCGCAAGTAACCCATATTGGTGGACGTGCCTGCGTGTGAATAGCCAAGCTTCCACACGCGTGAGGGTTTAGCAAACCTCATCTTCATTCCATGGTCAGGAAACATCAGTGGTACTTGTAGTTATATGATACTCTAGCAAAGTATCACGCTTGATACGCAGGCCAATCAGAAATCATACACGAGGCATAAATTAACTGATACCAAACTCACTAAATTGTGGACCCCAAGCATATTGACACATGTGCGTGGACAATGGGAAGTTGACACATGCGGCACACCGCACATGCAAGGTGCTTCGTACATGTGGGCTCAAGTGAAGATGAATAGTTTCACACGTGTGGCATAATTGAAAATAATGAAAAGTTGGCACGTGCAGCATATGAGGTGCTTTGAACATGTGGGGCCCAAGTGAAGATTGATGATAACACGTGTGCAATACAACTTAAGATGGATAATGGAAAGTTTGCACATGCTACGTATGAGGCGCTTTGTATACGGGTGGTTCAAGTGAAGATGGATAGTGGGACATGTATGGTATCGTAGAAGATGTACCACGGAAAGTTGGCACGTGTGTGGTATGGGATGCTTTGTACATGTGGGCCCAAGTGAAAATATTGGATGGTGACACGTGTGGCACTATAAAAAATGAGTAATAGAGAATTGGCACATGTGGCATATGAGGTGCTTTGTAGCCCAAGTGAAGATGGATGGTGGTAACTGTGTGCAACCATGAAAGATTGGCTGTGAAACGTTAGCACGTGTGACACGTGTGAGGCGATTAGAGAGATTAGGGATTGGTGTTGTTACATACGTGCGGGTAATGTCCCAAAGTTCACAATAATCGGACACTTCAATATAGGATTGTTGGAAAAAAAATGGACGGCCAGATGACTTTTTATAACCGTTCATTTCCTTATCCTAAAGTCCCCGAATAGAATGGTTAGGATCGTTGGATAGGATTAATTTTTGTAGCATGGCCCATCCAAGGTAAAGCCTGTTTTGATGTACGTTTCAGATTTTGTGCAAGTATGCCACGCATTGCAAAAACGAGTCGCACGTGTAAAAGAAAAAGGTACAAACAGTACAGTCTAGCTAAAAAGAAGTGGTCATATTCCACATGCAGGACATCCGAGCCGTTCAAAAGGTAAGGACCACCATGAATATCACCAGGTACAAAGATCAGGCAAATCAATTCTTCAAGTGGTCCACACGTAATTTGGGTCATTTCACAACCGCTGATCTTCTTGATGGACCACCATTAGCAGAACTCCTGAGTGCCCTACATACGGACACGTCAGCAGGAAAAAAAAAACAAGGTGCAGCACGGTAAGCTGAGCATGCTGGGCTGGATGTGATCATTCCTCAAACTTCTGTCCCCTGACAAAAAAAAAAAGGTGGGCCCCACCATCAGATACATGCATGATAACCTGTCATCGCAATATTATATGGGAAGGGTGAAACATGCGGTTGGGATTTTGTTTTATAGGAGGCGTTGGTTTCAATATAGGTGCACCTGGCAAGCAACAAGATGTGCAGATCTGTCAGCCTTCATTTGAATATTTGGTGGGCAGATTTCGATTTCTTTAACGAAGACGGTTCGTGTACAACGTTTGTAGTATAAGCTTTATTCGAAAACTAGGTATGTGGGGTCCACCATGATGTGTGCATGGCATCTAATCCAAAATTCAGGTGGTCCACACCATGCAAAATCACGTGGTATGGCCCCACATCAATATTGAAATTGCTTTATTTTCGACGTGTCAGGGATGGATTAGATGGAATATACAAGACAGGGTGGGGCACCACACCCAACGTGGAAGGTTTCAATGGTGACCGTCCCTGTCCCAGCTGTTCCCTGTGGGGAGACCCACCTGTGGTTTGGATCGGTTTGAATTTCGGGATCTGGGCTGAAATTCAAAGGACGCACGTTATGAACGTAGTGGATGTGGGCCCCACACATGTAGTTGTACTAATGAGCGTATATTTAGTTATCACGGTTGATGCCCGGGCCCATCTGGATTGTACACGTGGACATATGTGGGACGTTGCTGTGATCGTCCAAATTGTGGGCCCCACTTCCTTGGATGGTTAGGATCTCTGTGGCCTCACCATGATGCGTGTGTTCTATCCACACCGTCCATCCATTTGCCAGCTCATTTTAGGGCATGGGCCCAAAAATGAGTCAGAACCAAATCTCATATGGACCAATCCGTAAGAAACAGTGGTGATTTTACACCCACCATTAAAAACTTCCTGAGGGCCACAGAAGCTTTTGATCAAGCTGGTACTTCTATTTTCCATTCATCCTCATCTGTGTGACCTAATCAACGGGTTAGATGCCAAATAAAAATAACAGTGGTCCCTACGGAATTTTTTAATGGTGGGCGTCAAATCACCACAGTTTCCTTTGGTGTGGTCCACCTGAGATTTAGATTTAACTAATTTTTGTGCTCATGCCCTGAAATGAGCTGAAAAAATGGATGGACGGCACAGATAAAACACATACATCATGGTGAGGCCCACATCAGTACTGCAGGGATCACTGCCGCAAACCGAGTCCACCAGGTAGGTAACTCACGTGGGGTCCACCTCTCATACACGTGTGCCATAACTGGCCACACGTGCGTGAATGCCCTTTTCGTAGGATTTATTAGCTTGATTGGGCTGATGATGGTGTTTGATGATGATGCTGATCATGGTCTTCGCATGATGATGTGATGTGGTGGAGGGCATGATGATGACGGTGCGGATGGCGACCAGGTGGGCCCCACCAGTTACGGCTGCGCCTCCGCCTGCCTACAGCGCGTGCTTACTGCAATCCAATCTATTCCTGACTACTCAAAGATGCCGTCAGTTTCTTTTGTCTTTTTGTCCATGTCAGTCCCTCCCATGCGATTCAGAGTTGGTTTTTCTTTCCATAAGTACCCTTACCGCATGTACGGTTTTACGTTCTTACCCCTACGTTCTTTCCTGAACTAGGTTTTGGCAGAATACATTCCGACGTACCAGAGTACGATACGTCGGGACCTTTTAGCCTTTGAATTTCGGATATCTTCAGATCCAAACCGTTAAAACGATGAGTTTCACTTTTTAATAGTGGATGGATGACAAATAAAAGCATTCTAAGATGTCGACATGAAAATTTATCTACACTGTTTGTTTTTCGAGATGTTTTTTTTTTAATGTTTATATATATAGTATTCCACATAAATTGTGATTTTTGTCCAGACGTGATAATCATTAATATCTAGTCTAGGAAAAATGATTTCCTTTGCAACAGTAGGAATCGCCATGTCCCAGGGAAATGTTCCATCCCTGCTTCCACCTCGAATTCAAAGAGAACCGATTGTCCCAATGTCACAGAGGTATCTTTGTGCCCAGGGCTGTTTAGGGTCGTCCTGCATAAATCCACTCCAACCATCTGTTTTGAAATATTACGATGGGACAAGATTTTAAAGATCAGGAAGATCCAAAACTCAGGTAAGCCACACCAACAAAACATTGGAACAGCAATGCCTACCATTGAAACCTTACTGGATCTGACCATGATGTTTATATGCCATCCAAACCATTCATAGAATTATTACCACTCAGATAAACTGTAGGAACGAATGTCATCCTGGTACAAAACTTCTATCACCACTGAGCCTTCAATCCCCACTATTCCCACGATGGACGGAGTGGATTTGTCAACAACATCTATATGGCCCCCCACAACCCGTGAAACAGAGATATCTTTGTGCCCAGGCTCACAGGCAATCCACTCCCGAGTTCAAAGGTGAGAAATTGATTTGAACTATTCATGTTCTCAGAGGCACTACATGGAAGTTATAGTCTTATAAATCTTGTATTTGAATATGAGCCGTTAAATATTCCTAAGTCAACTGGTTGGACAGCAAGTTATAATCTATTCCAACAGATGACTTCAAACCTTTCACGGAAGTGTAACATCCAACCTATCGAATGGGTTGGCCCCTCCATGAGAATTGTCTCAAGTGAAAATCAGCCGCATCCACTCATTCAGAAAACCGCACTTGTATCTTGCTATTTATAAATTGTAAAAACTGTTTTCAATTGGATAACTTGTATGATGAGTAGAAGGGGTTGAGTTTTTGTCACAAAGTTATCCTCATGGTGGGCCATTGGATGTAGTGTTTGCTTAGTAGATTGGAAGTTATCTACTAGGTGGACCATAACTCCTTATATAACTTATTGGTTTTGAGACCTTCTCATATGTGTGTGTATCTTGAGGTGAGTTATCTGGTCTATAGTTCAGATATTGCGTACACATCATACATAATGTGAGATGAGTTCACAAAGGGTTGCAGTAAGAATTGGAGTCAAAGAAAAGTAGTACACGTAAGGGAGAGGTTGAGTTTCCTATGGTCAACTCTATGGGCTAAGTTGTAACATGTGTTGGACATCCACACCATCAATTAGATGTGCCCTTACAAGGTGGACCATGGGCCTAAAAATCAAGCCAATTCATAAATTAGGTGGCCACACTGACACACTTCAAAAATTGACACCTGAGTACAAAGGCCTTGGTCCCGAGTTTGTAAGCGTGAACCAAATAAAAACACATATGTAATCTCATTTAGATTTACATTGATTACACACATGAGCAATCAGAGTAATGCAATTCAAATTAGCGGATCCAGAGTGAGGTAAAGATAACAAAAATTAATAAATATATGGCTAACAGTCAAAGTACAATTAAAAAGTAGTATCTGCCCAAATAGAGATTTTATAAGCCACAATGTATAGACCCAAGCGATTAAAGTGTAAAGTTTCAGTTTTGGTCCAATCCTCTAAAACAAAACGGCAGTGATGCAAGTCAATATAAGCTTACTTGTCTGAGATCTCGATAGTACTTGCATCGATAATATCACGTAGTTGGTGTTTTAAAACACCGTCCCATGCGGGAGTGAGTAAATAACTCGGTGTTTTCATTAGTTTTAAGTTACACATGTTATCGACTTAATCATCACAGGTAATAATAAACAATACAAAAAAAATAATTCTTTTGGTTATTTAATGCATGATGCGATGTTATGCACAATAGTTGGCCCGCAGCACAACCTACCAATAATTTTCATGATGATATGCGCAATGGTTGGCCTGAAGCACAACACACCAGTATTGTTATGATGATATGCATGATTAGCGAAGTTGTTATTTTTCCTGGTTCAAATAACAAATTGGCGAAACTAGGACACCGACGTTATATCACGAGTCCTTATCGGGATCACATGGCTCGTTGTGACAGGTAACGACTTCTCACCAATGTCCATTGATACAAATTTAGGTATTACCCATTATATCTCACAAATCAACCATTTCAAATGTACGACATAATACCCAAAGGTATAAGGATCAACCTGGGATGGGTACCCAAACACCGAGTATGATCACTCAATTCATATGTGCGGGCTTGTCATATAAAATCAAATCACCACAAAGGAAATGACTCGTCACCTAATTTCATTAATGCCTGGATCGTTCGAACGGTACTCTGTATAACGTCCTAGATTTTCACTGTTTTGGATTTTCAAAAATCCTTGAAATTTTTTTTATTAATTAACTTATAATATCACTTAATGACCGTTAGCACTCAATGTTAGTTTATACAGGAGTGGTACCAGTAAAGACCGATTAATCAACCGTAGGAAGCCAACGAATCCGCCCGATCACTTAAACATTAGGTGTAGCCCCATGATTTACTCACATAGGACTCAAATCTAACTAACTCATCGCTAACTAATCAAGACAATCATGACTAAATTAAAGATCTAACCGAGGCCAAGTCAGATAAGGCCTGGATCTTGACTGATAGACCAAATCAACCACATTACTCTTTTAGCCTAAAACTGGGGGTTTAGAGTAATCATGACCAAATCTCCATTTTCACTAGTTATAAATAGGCTACACTATGAACATAGTTAATCCAAACCCTAATCATTGCCCACGAGAAATCTCAATACCAAATTCATTCCAAAAATGTCCCAATTTTCCAAACCAGCTCTAGACCACTCGTTAGTGGGCCACTAGTTCCAAAACTATAGAATAATGTCCATCTTACTGGGTTTAATGTCCATCGCGGGAGTCGGACCTGGGTACTGTCCAGAACCGCTCAATTTGAGCCAAAGGATAAGTGCATGAGAAGTGCAAATACCCTAAAGGAAGAAGTTGAAACTTAAGTGAATTGGGTCGTCCACTCTTATACAATGTTGATGATTTCGGACAGTCGGTTTACTACCAAACTTCACACGTGGAGTAAGGATATTTTTCTGCTCATATCCGTATAGCCGCGACCCCGATCGATCATCGGTGATCGTTGAATAGACTTTTAATCATATCTGTCGATCGGCGGATCCAAATGGCAGGCCAAACATGTCCACACGTAGATCGTCATTAGGGCTAACTATCCTACAGTGTATATCAATATGTACACCGCGTAGTGGGCCCTAGAGCTTAGAAAGACCCTCTCAGAAGGCTAGTATAGTAAAAACCTAGCCCTTGGGGCCATTTACATCAAATCTGCCATTATAAAAGGGCCCCATTTGGGCACCCCCTCTCCCCATACGAATTTGTCCTAGAAGAAAGAAATGGAGAGAGAGAAAGAGGAAGAGAAGAAGAGAGAGTAGGGTGGGGGAGGCTTTAGTGCTCCCCTTCATCGGTCTGCTCCAATCAAGGCCTAGTGTCGATCATTTTCCTCCGCTGAATCCATCTCATTCGCGATTGGAAGGTAAAAAACAAAACCTACTTCCCAACCTAGGTTTTTCTAAAATAAATTGTATAAATCTTACCTAATTGCTTCTAAATTGGTATGGGAATCATTTTTCCCAATTTTCTAACCCAATGAGCGCCATTAGTTGGGCGAAACGTCACAAAGTGCGGACTATTATTCTTAGGTGGCGTAGCACCAATTTTAATATAAATCTAATGATTTTGCTTATTGGGTAATGTATTTGGGCAATCTAGAGAAACCTAGACAAGACTTTATACTTTAGATCCTCTTCAAATCAATATGGAATGATTATCGAATGTTTGATGTTTTCTCAACATGATTGGGTATGCATTTGATGATTGCTTGTACATTTCTTGCTCGATTCTTGTATGATGTTTCCTCATAACATATTGGATGCACTAACCCTTATATATTTTTTTGTGTTATGAGATATATGAAATGTTTGGCTTCCTCATAACCCACACAATACACATGCACCTTTATTTCGTAATATTGTTAGCATTTATTTTTTAGAAAAATATGAATTTTTATGTTTGGAAATATAAATGCATGATATCGCTTGTGTTAGTAGATAAACCCCGATTGTTAAAGTGTTATTGAATATCCTAAGACTAAACCCATGGGTTGGTCAGGAATCTGAGGTGAGAGACAGTAGTCTCGTTGGTAGGACTATCCTAAGACTAAACCCATGGAATTGGGCAGGTGCGCATGAGCAACAATAGTTAGATTACTTGGGTTGCTTGTACCCGATGTTGTCTATCACGTACTCGCCTGAACTCGTGCGGTCTAGTCTACTCACTGACCAATCATATTCGTTAACCCTGTCTACTCACGCCTGTATGGAACGTGGAACATCATTCAACTATTGAAGCCCATTGATAACCAATTGAAACCGATCTACTGACTCGAAAACCGAGCATGATGGAATGGGATACTGTGTCCGAACTGTCGGCCTACGCTGGGGTGACGAGCCTCCCCGTAGTAACCGCGAGCGATCCCTCTGCTCAGCACTCCCCATGTGCTTGAAGTCGGGGATGGGGAACCCGACGGAATCAATGATCGTGGGGCCTTAACCTCACACGTTGGGGGGTCTTCGCCTCGCAACCAGTTTAGGGCATTAACATCATGGGGTGTACTATTTTTTTCAATCTGTTGTTTGAATGGACCTAATTAAAAACTCGACTAACACGATCATGACCGCATCGCACTAGTTAGGTTGGCAACTCGGCAGTTGAGGTCGCAATGAGGGTGGTTGGTCATACGTGATCGTTAGATGGAGTCGCTCAAGGGAGTGTTGTTACGAGGGCATGCATCATATCATAATACATGCACATGCATTAACAAGATGAGTTAGAATTTTATGAATGTTTTGTCTTTCATTAAATTCATAATATAATTGATGTTTATGTAACTTAAGACTAATAGCACCCACTGAGTTGATCACTCACTCCCACTCTGGGACGGTGTTTTAAAACACCAACCAGACTCTTCAGTAGTTGCAGGTGACGGAGAGTACGACGAGCCTGGCGGCGCGAGTCTTAATGAGGAGGATAAGTTGTCCTACTTCCAGCTGATGGGCGGCTCTCCTTAGGTCTAGTGGACGGACTTTGGATCGTCGGGTGTTAGATTCAGCGCATCATTCTTTTTGGACATATCATTTTTTATAATTTTGTTGGGTAACGCCTTGTGCGACCCATTGATATTATTTTGGACTTATATATCTTTAGCCACTTCCATTTTAGTAGTTTAGATGTGATTATAATTCATGCTCTAAGTAATTTCATGCTGCCCATTGAACCGGATTAAACTTAAAACAGTAAAATTGGTTATAAGTGATACCCGGAAACTTGGGAGTTGAGCGTATGCACGACCCCCAATTTTTAGGGTGTTACACTCTAACACGGAACCATCTGCTAGGTATTTGACAGGGGGCGTTTGAACAATAATCTATCACATCTATTAGTGCTCACAGGTCAATACGGGGAGGCTTATCACCCAATGTTTTGCCAACATGGCGAGCTCATCACCCAATATTTTACCTATGTAACAGGCACGTCACCCCACTGTAAGCCGATAATTCGAACACAGTGTCCCATATCACCATGTCTGACTCATGAGTCTTTATGGGATTATATTGCATTAATGGTTATGAATGAACTTATCCATTAGAAACAAGGATCATATATTCAATTTGGTCGTATCATACATTGTGAACATACATAACCAATTGGTTGTTAGACTAATTTGATTAACTTATGAGAACATCAATGCAATTGGCATTTGGTGCAAACATCATATGTAGTCCAACTAATGTCGGTCGTCCGTGTTTAACCCGAGTCAATCAAACAAGCCTAGGTGGCCGACCTAACTTGGGTCACCCTTTGGTTCGAGTGATTTACCGACTGACCCAATATCATAAGTAATCCTAAACATCGCTAAGGACTAACAATTCACAGGCAATTATAACAATATTTCATATGAAGCATAAATTCAATGATAATACTACTTAGGCATTTCATCAAACACGTGAGCATCAATAAAAATAACACACTCGCTGGAGTGTTTCATCAAACATGTGAGCATCAATAAAAATACACATTCACCTAGGCATTCCATCGAATATGTGAGCATTAACAGAACAATACATTTAATCATTCGGGCATTTTATCAAACATGTAAGCATACATAAACAAGCAATAACACATATTGCGATCAAATCGAAATATGAATATGTTGGTACACACCAAGTTATCTACAAACAATAAATCATTAACTGAGACCTTCAATGGTCGATAAACGGTAACCTATGAATAATGGTCCACATCTTTAAGAATGAATATTCGATTTTGAGCTACCGGGGTTACGGATTTGGAGAAGATGATTCTTGAGATTCATGCAATTTCACCTAGAAAAATGCAGGTTGGGAAGTAGAATTCGTTTCTTACCTCTCAATCACGAGTGTGATGGATTCGGCAGAGGAGAATGGTCGAGACTAGGGCTTGATAGAAGGGAATCCATCAAGAACACTCCAAGATCTTCATCACAATATCTCTCTCCTTCTCTCTTTCTATCTTTCTTTCTATGAAAAAATTCGTATAAGGAGAGGGGGTGCCCAAATGGGGGCCTTATACAATGCCGAAAGTGGTGCAAATGTTCATAAGGGCTAAGTTTTCATTATATTATCCATATGGGATGATATTTCTAACCTCTGGGGCCCACTATAGGGTGTAGGGGTCGATATACACCATAGGATAGTTAGCCCTAATGACGATCTACGTATGGATACAATTGGCCCACCATTTGGATGCATCGATCAACAGGTATTATCAAAAGTTAGTTTGACGGTCACGGATGGTCGATCGGGGCCACGGCTATACGGATATATGTAAGGTATTAGCTTAGGTTAGAGCCCTAAATTTAGTCATGATTTAATGGTCGAAAAGCCATATGTAACACCCTGAAAATCGGGGGTCGTGCATACGCTCGACTCCCGAGTTCCCGGGGTCACTTATATCCAGTTTTCATTAATATGCGATTAATCTAGTCTAAATGCGCATCTTGTAACACCCTGAAAATCGGGGGTCGTGCATACGCTCGACTCCCGAGTTCCCGGGGTCACTTATATCCAGTTTTCATTAATATGCGATTAATCTAGTCTAAATGCGCATTCTGGAGCTTCTTGGAACATGAAGCACAACCATACAAGTCTACTGAAATGGAAGGAAAACAACTATACCTATATATACACATGACCAAAAGAATACAAACGGGCGCACAATGTAATGCCCAACAAAATTCATAAAAAAGAATGACATGTTCAAAGAAATAAAGTTGAGCCGCTGCTCGGCGATCCAACGACCCATCTACTGATCCGACGGGGTCCTGCTCATCAACTGGAAGAAGAGAACATGTCCTCCTCCTCAAGGCTCGCATCGCCAGGCTCCACGAAGTCTGTATCACCTGCATCTATAAACGAGTCTGGTTGGTGTTTTAAAACACCGTCCCAGAGTGAGAGTGAGTGATCAACTCAGTGGGTGCTATTAGCCTTAAATTGCAACAAGCATCAATTATAATAAGAATTTAATGAAAAGCAAGCAATCATAAACATCTATCTAGTCTTGTTAATGTGCATGGATGCAGGATGATATGATGTATGCCCTCACCACAACGTTCCCTCGTGCGACAACATCTAACGATCACCAATGCAACACTCCCTCAGTGCGACCTCGACTGCCGAGTCGCCAACCTAGCTAATGCCATGCAATGATGATGTTAACCAGGTTCTTAGTTAAGTCCATTCATCCAGCAGATTTGAAAATCTGATACACCCCACGTATCAAATGCCCTGAACTAGTTGCGAGGCCAAGACCCCCCAATGTGTGAGGCCGAGACCCCGCGATCCTTGACCCCGTCAGGTTTTCTCCATCCCCGACTTCAAGCACATGGGGGGTGCTGAATGTGGGGTTGCTCGCGGTCACTACGGGGAGGCGCGTCACCCCAGCGTAGGCCGACAGCTCGGACATAGTGTCCCATTCCACCATGCTCGGCTCACGAGACTGTGGATCAATATTCCATCCGGTATCAATGGGCTACAACGGTGGTGGGGTGTTCCAGTTTCCATACATATGTGAGCAAATAAGGTTAACAAACTAGGTAGGTCAGCTAGTGGACTAAACCGCACGAGCTCAGGCAAGTATGTGGCGAAACGACATCGGGTACAAGCGACCCATGTAGTCTAACTACTGCCGCCCACACATACTCGTCCAAACCCATGGGTTTAGCCTCAAGGTGGTCCTACCAACGGAACCACCTTCGTTCTCCTCATGTTCCTGACCAACCCAAGGGTAGGAATAGTGACTTATAGCATGCCAACTACCAACGCCGCGTCAAGCATATTCAACACCGTAATCTCATGTTACTCAACATACAATTTAAAATTTTCCTACAAGCAAATCATTAATATTATAAATAAAGTGTATGTGTGTGGTGTGGGTTATTGAGGAAGTTAACACTTCCTCCATGTTGAGAAATCATATACAAGAGCAATAAACCATACACAAGATGAAGCAACACATATGAGAAGAAGAAATCAATCATACATGAGCATGTAATCATCCATACACTAGATTATGAGAGAGGCAAGATTAACATCAAAGAGAAATAAACATACAATTCATACAATTCCAACAATATGTCATTCCTAGGTTTTTCTAGATTCTTCCATACAACACACCAAGTAAACAAAATCATTAAACTCCAACTATAATTGGTGTTAGGCCACCTAAGGATAATAGTCCGCACCTATGGATCGTTGAGATCTTGGAAACGACCTAAGAATGAGGGCTTTTGGGATCGGACGGCCGGATTCCCTAATACAACCATTTGCATGTTAGAAATCTATGAAATCCCTTCTCATCACAAGGGTTTTAAGGAAAAAGAGGTGATGGGTCTTACCTAGACGATTAACGGGATGAATGGGCGGTTGTAGAGGAGGGATTCTTCTTGGAGAAGAGGTAGGGAGTTGTGGGGTTTGATTCTTTGGGCCCCACCTCGATCTAGGGTCCACCTTCACTCCCTTCTTCACTCTCCCTCTCTCTTTCTCCTCTTTCTCTTCTCCCTTTTCCCTCTTCTCTCCTTCCTTCTCTAGGGCAAATTCGTATGGGGAGAGGGGTGCCCCAAATGAGGCCCTTATATAGTCTCAGGTTTGGTGTAAATGGCCCTAAGAGATGGGTTTTCACTATACTAGACCTATGAGAAGGTCTTTCTAGCCTCTAGGGCCCACAATGAGGCATACAAGTCAATATACACCGTAGGATAGCTAGCCCTAATGATGATCTATGTATGGATATGATCGGCCCGCCATTTGGATGCGCCGATCGACAGATATGATAAGAAGTCTGTTCAACGGTCGTCGATGGTCGATCGGGGCCGCGGCTATACGGATATGAGGAAGGAAATATCCTTACTCTACGGGTAAAGTTTGATCTCAAACCGACGGTCCGAAATCCTCAACTTTGCATAAGAGTGGACGACTCAATTCACTTAAGTTCCAACCTCTTCCTTTAGGGTATTTGCACTTCTCATGTACTCGTCCTTCAGCTCAAGTTGACCGGTTCTGGACCATACCCAGGTCCGATTCCCGCGATGGACGTCAAGCCCAATGAGACGGACATTATTCTATAGTTTTGGAACTAGTGGTCCACCAACGAGCGGTCT